>NC_034414.1:21293387-21310307 GCF_002078875.1 Numida meleagris
GGAGGGGAAGGGTTGGGAGAGGTGGAAAGGAGAAGAGCTGGGTAGCATCACAGCCATACGAAAGACAGATCTAAAGAAACACTGGAGAGCCATGAACCCTGCTGGGTGAGACACTGGTCACCTGAAAGCCGGGTAGCACCTCCATCCCCAGAAGCAATAGCCCACAAGAACTCATTTGCAATTGGCACTCTGTACCAGAATTAATGTTTGACACTACATATTCCATACATTCTATGGTGGTCTCTTTTTTTTTTTTTTTTAAAGGGGGGGAGGTATGAAAGTAGCATTCCAAATGTTAATGGGAAGTAAACAGCTGAACTTCACATAAGAAAGTGATGCACAAATCCTCAGTTTTCATTATACCTTCTGCTTCTGCTAAAAGCAGCTTTTTAACTTACATATTCATCATTCCAGAGCTGACTGAAATGCAGAGAAAAAAACTAGACAAGAATTATGGAAATACGGATACTTCTATTGAAGATACTGCATGAGCTTCATTTTTTGCCTATTCTAGATTCTTTCCAAATATTTTTGCTGTTTTAATAACAAGTAAAAAAAAATCTCTCCCTAGAAATTCTAATACCTTTGAAATGAAAGGAGCTTTCTAGTGCTATTCAACTAATGCTTTCCAGCACTATCGATCATTATTTTGCGAGCATTTTTGCTGTGCAAATAGGAGGGGAAAAAAAAATAAAAGATGAAGCAGAAAGAGGATACAAACCATTAGCACAGAATTTACAAATACCACACTGCATGCCACCTGCTACTCATGTCTTTATATTTTTCCAAGCCTAAACAAACAAGCACAACCTGGCTAGGAGACAGAAGGGATAAGCAAACCCCCAGACTTACCGTTTGTGTGGTCCCTCTGCAAACTTCTCCAAAAGAAATGTAAATTCCTTTAGCTGTACTTAATTCTTCTCTCCTTTCTCATTCTTGAGTCACATAGGAGCAAAATAATTAGTTTTCAGAGATTCCATTTACTGCTCTACCATCCTCAGCAAAATGCGTCGAGGAGACTGTGCCAAAAGTAAGCCCAGAACTCGGAGGCAATTGGAAGAGGAATCGTGGGGGGTTGCCGAAGGACCAGATTGTGAAATTCAGCAGCTCAAGCACAGAAATATCCTACTGTACAATATACCTGGCTTCTCGCTCACCAAAAAAACTGTAGTGCAAACTGTCAGTAGTAGCCTCCAATAGCTGCTGTGTGTGCTGCAGATGGTACGTCTCACTGTTACCTTCCCAGATGGGTAGAGGATTCAGAGAGCAGCAAAACCAGGGGGTCGCCTCCAAACCAGGTAGATTGCCAGCCACTCATTCGCTCAGTCCTATTAATCAAGACAAGAACAGCTCAGTCACCAGAGGTATCTCCTTCCAGGGTGCACAGGATTATGGCAAGGTTATTAATCTTGCTTTGCTGCATCTCCCCCACCCCCTACATTCAGCAGCCTGCACTGAGATGATTGCCAGCTCTGTCTCTGTCCCTGTTCTACTGCATTTTGCTCAGCCCTCTGTTGCTGCAAGTGAAACACAGAGGAGGGAGGAATACTAATAAGGTGGTTAGCTACAGTTTCTTTAAGGCATTCTACATACTGCCTGTGCGTGTGCATGCACACAATTTCTGGGGGCAATCTGGGTTTCTTTGTGGCTGAAATAGGACCTGTTTCGACATCAAAGTCTGAATTAATCTGGATTATCACTTAATGAATATCAGAGCCAGCAATTGTGTTTTACTTAGGATAAGAGGAGGGTACTAAATGCCCTAGAAGATTAGGAAGGCAATAGTGGTTACTGGAGGGAGGCAGGGGTTTGTACAGAAGCCACACCATGCTCTGAATGTGTTCTGGAGTGCTTTAGGCACTGTTTTAGAACTCATACCCTGTACCAGCTGAAATTTTAAAATCAGCACCATAACATCCCTATCTAAATTAGACAGCAATATGCAAAGTCAAGTAAATATTTTTAGAAAAGAAAGGATTTCTGGCAGGAAAGGGAAAATTTAGGAAGTTGGCTGAGACAGACATCCAGCACTGCATTTATGAAGGTGCTCGAAATTCTTTCCTTTACTGAGAGCTGTTCTTCTCAAATCTCCCACTCATGAAATGAATTTAGAGTTCTCAGTCCAGCAACTGGAACAGAGTTTCCGAGCATTCCTAAGTAGCTAGCCAACACTGGTACACTAGCTTGGGAATTGCTGTGGCAGGTAGAAGTCTGAGTTGTAACCCACTCCTATGAAATCCAAAAGCAGTCATGTTGCCTTTGTTCTCCCTCAGGTGCTCCAGACATTCCCCACCAGGTTCAGAATTCAAGGGCATCCACAATTCCATTCTTTTTTGCTGCAGATGACACTTGCACACTCTCTCGGGAATCCAGAAGCAAAAATTAAACATTTTTCAAGAGCAGTTTTGGGAGTTTTTAAAATTGCACAGTTATAACTGTGTGGGTTTGGTACCTGTTTAGACTTACAGTTCATAGGTCTGAATAACAACATACAGTTCATGGAGCTCCCTGTTGAATGAGCTATGTGAAATAAGTTTACTGTTTCATTTTACAAAAAGAGCTACCACAGCACGATCTAGCATAAGCAGTGCTTGAACAAGCACAGAGATGGAAATGCCAGAATAATTTTAGGCAGCCTGTCTATAGGCTAACTGGAAAAGAGCCTGCATATACTGCCTATGGCAGTATTACTGTTACTTTAGCATGGAAGACTACAATTTAATATGGCACTATTACGACAATATTTAATATTAACACCAAACAAGAGCCTTCTGCTGGTAAGCACACCCCGCAGTTTTGACAGCCAGCAAACTTAAAAAAAAAAAAAACAAAAAAACCACCACAGCACAAAAAGGCTGCATCTCCGTGGTATCTGGAAAGGGGAATATAGGGCACTGTAGGGAACTGTTTCAGAAGATGGAAGACCAGCCCTGTTCCACTAATCACATGTATTCACTTGGGCTTTTGTGCACTCTTTCAGCTTAACTTGCAGCACAATTTAAATCTAAAATGATTTATTTATTTGAAAGTCCACAGAACTAAAAGGAAATGTAAATTTTAACTTTTTTCCATTTTTGCTGCACTCATTTTCTTTTCTCCTCCACAAGTCTCCTCCTACTCCCAACACTGCATGACACCTTGTCTTTCTGTTTAAGCTCCTTAAGTCAAGAAACAGTATTCTCATTTATCCACAAATGTAACTGAGCCTATCTGCATAAGAAGATGAACAACCAATGGAGCTTAGACCGAAGACCCATCTAGCTAAAATTTTGACTCTGTTAGTCACAGTCACAGATAAACATAAGATCAAGGGAGGCATACAGTCCTATTTCCGCAGTACACCATCCTGACCTTTAATTATCTGTGCCATAAGGAGTTGCAAAGTCAGAAACAAGAACACCTCTCTTGGGTACGCTGCTCACAGCTTCTTAGGCTTCTGTCACATCCTGCCTGGACTTTTTCTTTATGCTGGAAAGCTCTTATAGATTCAATTGTCCTTCATATTGAAGTTACTCTCATTTAAGCAATCTTCTCACAAAGCTTTTTCAACTGATGAGGTGCTCAAAATGCTACAGGCATGTCACAGACATACAACACTACCTTGATACTTTGTTTTGAGAACACATCCTCTGAACATGTACAAATGAAATTTCTGCTTTCTAAGAAAGCAGCATGAATGATTTGGCTATTCTCAGAATATTAACTTCAGCATTTAGAAAACTTATAAGTAGTTAAGTTTTCATAAGAAAGATCTCATATCTAGACTGAAGTCCACTGTAGGCAGTCTTTTCTAAATGCAGCCAGTGTCCTGAGGGCACTTAAAGTTACAGAAATAATTCAACTAATTAACACATCTCATATATACAATATCTGGGATCTGAACCACAGCAAAAAGAATAAAATTGGCTTATTTTTAATTTGTAGACTGCAGGTTACATGTTAAGAAAATGGGAGAACAAAATTAAGAATCATGCATATATAAGTTGCTGTTAACAGTATCCTCCAAATATTGCTCACCGTAACCCTAAAGGTAGAGGCAAAAATCTCTGTTCTACTTCATCTGTAGTTACATCTGTGTTAAAACTATACCACCTGCTAATGACTTCCATGTTACTCTAAAGGAAAAATATCCTTTGCATTTCCAAGAGTTGGCTGTATTTGTTTTCATTTGTCTTCCTATGAGGCAGCACACGCAGCAGTTTGGACAAAATATCTTCCCAGCCCCTGAGCTACCACTGCCTTACAAACATCTTTGTTCATACTCCAACACAACGTTTAAAACAAAGACAGTTTCCAATACAATCTCAACCAGGCAGATGTACCAATCCTTATCCAAAAACCTTCAACTCTCTCTCCAACTGGCCCTTGTCTAATTCAGCTAGACTGGACCACTCAGTTAATATCACAACTTTATAAAAAGTATAAACCAAACAAGGCCGGAAATTCAGTTCAAGTTAGTCATGTGATCTTAGTGCTCAAAGCTCTTAAAAAGGACAACACCAACTTAGCACAAAATGAATAATAAATGAATAATAAAAAAAGCACTAATTAACGTGAAACTGCAAAAAACAACTTCTTTATATTAATCTGTTTTGATTCAGTTAACCCTAAATCTATATGCTACTTATCATCACAATCCCTCACTTTCCTCTTAATTCTCAGTGATGTTATCATGGAAAAAAACTTTTATAAGAATACAGTTTCCAAACCATGAAAGCAAAACCACAGCAATAGTAAAAGATTATTCAGGCCCACCAGGGGCCTGCTCATACCTTGTCACCAGGTATAAGCAGGCAGATCAGTCTGACAGGTTTAAGGGGTCACTACTTTCACACTACTAGTTGAGCATGTCACCTGGATGAATACCTTCATAGCAACCAGAAGCAAACACACACCAGTCTCTTAGCCACTCCTTTCCTCACCAACCCTAGCTTAAACCCAGCATCAACAAGTAGTGGGAATTGATATGCTGACCTACAAACTGGAGAGACTTTGAAATACATCTTGTTGGCTTCTGCTGCTTCTCTTAGGAAGCAGCTGCTGCTGCACTCCAAAGTAACCCAGTAGTTTGTTGAAGGAACAGAGGTTCCTTCAGAACTGAACTGTACAGTGTTAGGAGCATTAAGATTGCCTTCCAAAGAATGTTTCTCCCAGAAGTTATTAAGCATACTGAAAACAGCAAAGAATTTCAGAAGTCACAGTGAGATAAAGTGAAGTCATGAGGAAAAGCTGGCAAGCAAGGGAATGTATTATCTGGAGGAAGTACATAATTACCAAACTTCTGAAAACTCTACAGCGTTTATATTCAAGACAAATGGCAAATGGTTTTCTAATTGCACTAAGTATTTTTTTTAGGAAGTATGGATCAGGATCTATCTGTTCCTGT
Organism: Numida meleagris; assembly: GCF_002078875.1. Lineage (NCBI taxonomy): Eukaryota > Metazoa > Chordata > Aves > Galliformes > Numididae > Numida > Numida meleagris. The sequence goes on from NC_034414.1 coordinate 21,298,774, forward strand.
TGCAGTAAGCATAAGAATAATAGTAATAATCTCATCCTAAACCTCTCTTCTCCAGGGAAGTACATATCTAACACATTCCTTGTGTTCTTTACATCTTGAAACACAGTCAAAGTCCAGTCAGCAACTTAAGCAAGTTTCACAAGTTTTTGAGATATACACAAGGCATTATACATAGGTTGCTCTGCAAGTAATGCCTCTTATTTATTTCCATGGAAACTACAACATACACAAAGAGCACAGTAACTCTATTTGATAGAGCAAATTCTCAGCTACAAAACACTATTTTTCAACACAGTTGCCACCATTAGCTGTGCATTTTCACCAGTGATGAACAACAGCCTACATGTTGCACAGCACTGGTGGAGGTGACCCACTGTTTCACAGCTGCTTTGATGGCATCGTTACCAGGCAAATGTTGTCCACACAGTTCAGTTTTTATCAGCCCAAGTAGATAGAAGTCAGAAGGTACCAAATCCAGACTGTATGGTGGGTGTGGTAGGAAGATCCAGTCAAGATTAGTAATGTGCTCCACTGTCTTCAAACTGATATGGGGCCGCCTGGTAATAACATATTGCAAGACAGAAGTTATCTTCTTCTCTGGCCTGACTCTGGAATTTCAAGCCTATAGCTTAGTCAGCATCACGACGTAGCAGTGAGAATTGATGGACTGTTCAGTTTCCAGAAAATCCATAAGGATCACTCCCTTCCTATCTCAAAAGACAGTGGACACTGCTCTAACCACCGAGAGCAGTGTCTTGAACTTTTTCTTTGATGGGGAATTCACCTGTCGCCACTCCATGGACTGCCATTCTGACTCGAGCTCATATGGCTGATACCACTTCTCATAGCCAGTAATGATGTGATTCCAGAAACTGTGACCTTCACCTTTGTATTGGTTCAATAGGTTATAACATACTTGCATACATTGTTCTTTCTGTTGCTGTGTGAGCATTCATGGGGCAACCTAGTGCAAATTTTGCAATATTCCAGTGTTGCCAACATCATTTCCAAGGCTCTGCATATACTTCACTGATCATAACCTGCCAATTCATGTAGATCAGCTGATTAAAATGCTATTCATTTCACGGTGTGACAGTGGTGCATGGCTTGTTTTTCACGTCTCTGTCACCGCTGCCGAAATGCATCACCCACTGCCTCTCACTGTGCTCACACCCACTGTTTGGTCTCCCTAAGAGTTCAGCAAGCATCAGTGAATGCCAGTCAATGCATTTTTTTTTCCCCCCCATGGAGGAAGCCAATTTCACACCTTTGCTTCATACTTCCCTGTCAGATGCCATTTTATCAGAACTCCCCTCTGCTGCCATCTGTTGCATGGTAACAAAATGTAATGAAATATTGGCAGGAAGATTCAACCTCTGCTGCCACACCACCGACATCTGCCTCTGACATTGTGGGCCAACATAATAAAATAGAAAGCATTTCTTTTGTAACAGTTCTCATTTTTAAGCTTACTAATATACAGATAGGCATGTCATACAGCGGCATTCAATTTCTTTTTAAAATCACCTTCCTTGGCAAACTGAACAATTTTCACTGTAGATATTTTTAGTACCAACATTATTACCATCATATATGAACTTTCAGCATAAAAATTTACTCTAACTCAGTGCATTTGAGCCTTGATTTCAGATTAATTCTAGTTTGCTAAAAATACCAATCACAATCACCTTGATTTTTGGCTATTTGGCTGCTATCATTTGAAAATGGATTTACCAATCCTTATGCCAGACTTTGATAGAAAATCCAATTTGATCAAAAGTCTGAAGTTAAAATTGTATGTGTTTCCTTAGTTTTTTTTTTACCCTTTGAAAGAAAGATTTTAAAGAAGGGGTGGGGAGTATCTAAAGTTTTATATGAAAGCATCAAAAAGGAAGGCTACTTAAGCAGCATATAGGTCATCATAAAAACAAAAAGACAATTTCCAAAGCCAACAATCCTATAGATACATACCATATAATTCAGATCAATACCTGTTCCTTCCCAGCGAAGTATATTACACATCTGTCCTCTCTGCTCAACAGATAGGAGAAAATACATGAAGGATAGAGACATGACCTGTGTTTGCCCTGTCCTTCCTCTTTCACAGGCATCAACAAGCAGCCACAGCTATGAGCAGAATACCCCAAGACATAGATCCTCAGCTTGAGCTGATATGACTGCTCTGCTTACATTTGCTTGCATTTTTCTGTGACAGTCATCTCTCCTACTCTGTACAGAGAGGGGCTGCAAAAAGAAAACAGTGTGATATGTCTCATGGAAACCAGAATTAGTCAAAAATTATTTGTCTGGATTTTACACACACCACTGAGTATTTGCTAAAAACAGATGAGTTCTCAAGTTATACAGGCAACCTTAAATACTACATCACTGTTTAATAAACAAGATGGTTACTAAACTAAAGCTAAATACCCTGCATTGATTCAGCCTGTACTAAAAAAGCACTGACAGCAAGACAACTGGGGCATTTCACTATTACATTTGTTCCCTAGAAACTTTTTCTTTTCTAAAAAGCAAGGAGATATTTAACTTGATTTTTTAGTTGATCATAAATCTCTTCTTGACCTTTAGCTTAACATATATTCAGGTTAAAAAAATTAGTAAACAAACAAAAAGACAATATGGCTACAGCATACACTGTAAACCAGTATTTTGAGTTTTAAATGCTTATTTCTCCAAGACATCTATCTCCTTTGTACCTTGCATCCATCTGCAGGATTTTATTATTTACACCAGTTCTAGTTTTACTGACTGCAATTAAGAACACCTGAGTGGCATGGTTTCATCAATATCCCATCTCCTGAGAGAGTGCCATTTTTCTTCCAGTCTCAGTTTCCCATTTCATTTTAAGTCTCACTTGTCTGCATAGAAACTCAGTAAATCAGCTTGACACAGTAGGATGGATACTGGGGTAAAGAAGCAGAATGACAGGAAATTTAGCTTCATTTTAACAAAAATAGTGCTTTCTGTGTTTATCTGAACACTGCACACTGAGTCCAGGTGGCCAGCAAGATGATCAGGGAAGTTCAAAACATCTTCTCATATTTATGACTGTGCAATATTTTGGAAAGGTGTTTGACAATATTTAAAAAGCTGCAAGCAGTCACATCAATTATTAAGGTTTGTTTGCACCCAATAATGCATGTGGCATAGAATAGTTCAGTTGGAAGGGACCTACAAAGATCAAGTCCGGATGCCTGACTGCTTCAGGGCTAACTGAAAGTTAAAGCATTTAATGAGGACACAGTCAAACTGCCTCTTGAACACTGATAGGCATGGGGCACCAAGCACTGTTCTAGGAAATCTCTTCTATTAGGGTAAAGAAGTATTTCCTAAAATCACAGCTGAACCTCCCCTAGTGCAGCTTCATACTGTTTCCATTTATCCTGCCATCAATTCCAAGGAGTAGAACCTGGCACCTCCCTCTGTGCTTCCCCTCCTCAAAAAATTGCAGAGAGCAATAAAACCACCTCTCAGCGTCCTCTTATCCAAACTGGAAAACCCTACTTTCCTCAGTCTTTCCTCAAAGGATATGGTTTCCAGTGCTTTTGACAGCTTTGCTGCTCTCCTCTGGATGCTTTCAAGGACCTTAAAATCTTTGTTTATACTCTGGAGCCCAGAATTGCACACAATATTCAAGGTGCAGTTGCATCAATGCTAAAAGTAGAGGGGGAATCACCTCTCTTGAGCATTGACCGTTCACTTTCCTGACAGAGAATCAAGACAAAGGAAGAACCAGTTACAGAAAAACAAAGCACCACACTCATTTCAAGTTTTACAAGAACAAAAATACCTGAACCTTTACGCGTTTTATCCATACTCTGATGAATTCTGCAATACCAAGTCTGATCCTCCACATACCACAGATGAGTTGAAATACAATACCTAAATACTAGCCCATACTAGGACTAAAATCAGACATTTCATTTGACAATCAGGACAAAGGCTTGTAAGACCTTAAGACATCTGGAGCTACTGCAAAATAAAAGCTACTTTAGCCCATCAAAAAGAGAGGTCACTATAAAAAGCCATCTCTTGAAAGATAAATGAATTGAACCTTGTACATGACTGCACTTATAAGATCTAAATAGTTATTGTACTCCATGAAAAAGGAAATTGTCATGTTAATGGGGAAAACCTAAATAAAAATCTAGTTACGTGTTTAGATCAAGGAAGTAATTAATTTGACTGCTATCTTGGCAGTTACCACATGAAATTCAGAAATGGAGAAGATGTATTAGTATCCTTCTCTCAATGACTACTCTCTAATGTATATTTACCAGCTTACAGTCTCGTCTAAGCAATGGAGTCTCCATCACTTTTCATGGGAGATTGTTCTGGAGCCTCATCAGCCTCAGATAAAGTTAATATTATAAAAATCCACTGCATGAGCACTGAGTTTTATCATCTCAAAAAATGTATACCTTGATAGAAGCTATTACAGATTTGGACAATTTATTTTCTGTTTAACATTTTTAAAGTCATTACAACAGTGCCCCTCATGTGCAGTGAAGTATTTACTGTACAAGAATTTCCTTTGCTCTTCTTACTAACACCTACATATTACCATGGGCAACAGACAGGAGAAGGTTATCTGTAGACTTAAAATTTAGTATAAGAAAAGCTAACAATAATAATAAAAGATCAGATCAGTTTACACTTCAACCTTTCTTTCCTCCTCATCCATACCATTGCAGCAGTTCTGAGTACATGTTTCAGCAATAGTAATTTAAGATACTTACAGAATAAGTTTTAATTATACTTAAAGACAACATTCCTTTCAATTGCTGTTATAGTTAAAGAAATCTACATAGGAGCTTCTCATTTCAGACTGTTTATAGTTACTAAAAGGAGTTGATACTTCAGCATTCATTTGTTCTACTTTAGACACCTGCTTTTGGGAGGAGACTAGACTCTCTAAGGCCCAGGGAATGCTTGAATTACCAGCTCAGACAAATACCTTTAATGCATGTGCTTACATTTGGTATTAGCAGACTGTTAACAAGGGTTAATCCTCAATCATTCACCTTACAGAAAGTATCCCACTATAGACTTGGCTTCCACTAACAGATAAGCTCCTTGTAAAGACCAAGAGGTCCACTGGCTGTTGGTGCCAATAGAAAAATAATATTTATTTAAGGTTTAATCAAGGGAATAGCATTTTAAAAAATGAATCATCCATTCTTGTTAATGTTATCTTCATGTTCTTTTTCAGTCCCATAGCAGGAGCATGATGTCTTACACTACACGACAATTTTTAGTCTGCACCTACTTGGCCTGGCTGATCCAGAATTAAAGCTTTTGCCGTACTGTGATCAATACACAGACTCACATCCCATTTCCACCTCAATCAGCTGTGTGCCCTGGAGTCCGCTGTAATTACTGAAAGCACAGCTAAGAGAACCTCAAGAGGTTCACCAAATATATTTTGGAGATGTAATGAAAACTGAAGAAATTCAATATGAGCTACTTCTATTAGCTGCCATTGTGGTGAGCTTGCTCTTGCTGCCATGGGTGAGAGACACAAAGGAAAAAGTGAGAGTAAGAAGCTATTACTGAAAAATTTCTATATAGATTCTGGGAAAGAAGAATAAAGATACCTTTGAGGGAACATAAAATACACCTGAGGATATTGACTGGGGTGGTAGGATAGAATAGAAAAATCAAGATGCACACATCAATGAGTTTGAAAACCTTTAGCTAAAGATTAAACCCCAAAAATCCCCATCCAAGTGTCACATGAATAGCAAGCTGAAGGATTAAGCAAGAAACAACAGTTTGAGATTTTTAACATCACTGTACAAGAGAAGTAGTAAACACCTTAGAATACACACGTGAATATACCCTTGTTTAGAATAATTCAAAATAACTAAAAATTGCCTTCTCCATATCACACTACTCCATACAGCATTCATCACAAAAAATTGTCAGATTCACCAAGTTTCAAACATTTTCTAGTTGTTACTACTGGTAGTTTGTTAGAGAACAAATAAAAGATAACCACAATTTAACTCAAACTACAGAGGATTTCTGTGGAAAAAACTGTCTTTGCTCAATTGCCTTGAATAATTCACAAGTAAGAAGAAAAACCTTCTTAAATTTAAACTTGATTTAGGACCATGATATGGAAACAGAATACCGGCAGAAAACATCCATCCTTGAGGCAAATATAACATGAAAACAAAACAACAAAGGACTAACTCATAATCTGGAGCGTAAAGTTACTTTACGTGGTAAAGAAGCTTCCACTAAGAATTTAAGGTCAAGAAACTTTTTTTTTTTTTTTATCTCAAAGTATAAAACCTGTATGATAGTTTTCATCATTTGCAGCTTTGAAATTGTTACTAAGAGGAATTGATGTAAAGCCCATGTAATGGGCTTTACGTGGATTAGATGAGACTGAACAAAGTAAGAGCACAAGAGAGAATAATTTTGTACTGATGGTGAGGTGCAATAGATAATGTCACAAAGGAAATTTTTTCCATTGTTAGCTTCCATGATCCAACAGAGGAAAAACTGAACAGCTTTACAGGATGCAGTATGAAGTCATGTATCTTTGCTTCTCTTCTGTGTTCATAGGTGTATAAGAGATTCCCAAAAGCAAACTTTCTTAATTTGTTCTTTTCAGAAGGTCCAGATGCCAAATTATTCATGAGGGGTCAGCACAGTCAAGTTTACTTGACCATACCAAAGTAAGAATTCTAGAAATACCTTTGCATCTGTAGTTCAGAATTTAACATAACTTTAGAACTTTTGGATTGCACATTTGCTATCAGGTACCTCCTTCAGGCTAATCGTTTCAAGAAAACTAATTCAGAAACTTCAGAAAATGAAAATTGTGATAAAAATATTTTGATTTGCTAAGGACAGCAGACAGCTAATGCATTGAAATTTTCTAGTACACTTGCACCTTGGAACAAGATTTCAGGCTGCCAGTTAGCTCTCCCCAGCACCAGAATATGTCTGTCAGCCATATTTTTAAAGCATTATAAGGTTATAAAACAAAAACAGAAGACCTAAATACACTCAGTTCACAAAGTTTCAACAGAGAATTACTAGGAGTTGGGCAGCTGGGCTACCCAGGACTATAAGTCAGACTTGCCAATAAAAACGGTTAGGCTGAAAATATGGGGTGAGGAGAGGTGCGAGGGGGAAGGAGAGAAACTAAAAGACCACAGGAAAATAGGGCTGAATTTGCACTGATAGCTATGGAAGAACCCATGAATACCCCAGAAGACCATGGGACTTGAGCACTCCTCCAAGAGTTAAAAGGAGCAGACAGGGTCTCCTTACAGCAAGCAGGAGTCCAAGCTCCCTTTATCCTTTCACAAAAAGAGAATGTTTTCCCACCTGGAAAATTACTTTTGGATACCAAATTAGATCAGACACAATAAAAACATAGGTAGTGTTTGAATATCAAGCACTTATCCTCAGAAAAGGAGCCCAAAAACAATAAAGTTTCCCTGAATTTAGAAGCTTACGATCCAAAAACAAGGGAGGATTACCTCCATCTTTTTTAATTTCCATACATCAAATCATAATCAATATTTCCCCTTAGTTGGTTAAAGGCAACTTAGATACAACATCACACATACTTTCCTCACCAGCTCTGCTGCTGCTCTCAGACCCCTCAGGCGTATCTCAGCAGTCTTTCCAAGAAACGTCTCCCCAAGAACCTGAAGTTTTTTCCTCAGACCCCAGGAAACACATAACCCTGCTGCCAGACCTAAGTAAGAGAAGGTACCACAAAAAGAGTAGGGGGGAAGAAACCTCTCTTACCTCACAACCTTTTCATCACCACAAGATCCTAACGCTCCTTCTGCACACCCAGACTGATCAGGGCTCATGCCCTGATCCCTCTGGGCACTGATGGCCAACAGCACAACTACACACACCTGTGCCTGCCCCACACAGCTATTGGCAAGGCTCCATACACCAGGGCACTAAAATTCACAGGTGATTTTTGATTTGTAGTGTTCTGAGCTTCTGTTCCATATGTAAGACGGGGATCATGTTACCAGCTTATTAGTGAAGAACAGAGGAAAATAACAGAGGAATATTAACATTCATGAAGCTTTCGGATGGTCTAAGGATAACCTTTGTGGAAAAGCCTATTGCTTAATAATTGTGGTCCCAGGAAAGTGTTTGAAGCACTTGCCATAAATAAGGGATAGGGTCAGGCACATCAAAAGCACAAGTTTGAAAGCACATTGAACGAGCAAGAGAGGTGCTGTCACCAGGACAAAAGCACACACAGATGATCTTGCAGCTCCAGCCACAAGGAGGGCTTCAGTGCTCTGGGCTTCTCTGTGCTGTTCAGGCTTGTAGTACCTAAGGCATAGTAGGCACATTTTCTATGCCCAATTCTTCCACATATTCTGTGGCCTTCAGAAATCATCCAGATTTTCTTCTCCTTCTGTTGTGCATATCCATTAATAGCTAATGTTACCTGTCAGTCCTAGTAACTTCTTTATATTTCTAAATATTTTTTTTAAGCAACTGATGTTTGAATGACGTTCTTCCTACTACAGAATTTAAGAGGTCTCCTTATGAAGTGCGTTTCCTCTATGTGTTCACACAGACCTACATATTTCCTTAATATGCAAGGCCACAATGCTAAAGTAGTACAAGTTTTCTTCTGCCTTGTAACATACACACAACCATCAAATTGTATTTATCAGCTATCCTGATGAACCTACATGTAAATACCTTCATTTCCTTATAGCAGAGCAGTATAAGATTAAGTCTGCACTTACACTGGTTCAGCCATTATCCTTTAAACACGAGCACCTGCAGTCACATGCTCAGAACAGCAAGTCACTGACAACTTATACAAGTGGAAGTCTTAGCCTGTTTTTATGAGTTACTGAGTGCTGCTGACCTGAAGTATTTTTACCCATAGCAAATGAAGAGTAAAATGCCTGAGCCTGAATCTCTTCTTTTGCAAGTCACCCTGAAAGAACTGATTTTGCAGCTGCTGTAGTCTGCTAAAACAATACAGCTGTGTATATCCAAGTCTTGCCTTCAGCTATCTGCACTGCACTAAGGGTAAACTGTCTTTGAAGAAATGTCTCTTTGAGTTAAGCATTCTCTTCAGAAAAAGTTTCATAATCAAAATGTCAGTGTAGAAATCAGTGTAATTTAGAAAACTTGGAGCTCTTAAAGTATTTTGTGAGCATACTGGGGGAAGGAGCATACTTAAATTTACAGATCACAGGACCTTACCGAAGAATGACCCTGAATGCAAAGGTTATTACTAGCATTATTTTGATGGTCTGTATCCCAAGAAAGAGTGCTTATTTGTTGTCGTTTTTCAAAATGAAGAAAAAAGCTCCACAGAACTCTCTACATGTGGGATAACAACCGAGGGGAGAATAAAAAGCATAAAAATGATTTTAAAAAAAAGTTCAGAAAGATTGCAATTCTCATTAATAAGATATTGTTATTTCACAGAAGAAAGATACTGATTATATATGTTTAACCTTCAGCTTTTAAGAGGCATTTTAGCAAATTTTTGCATCAGACATACTGAGTTTGATCCTAACTTTTCCAATCTTTTTATGAATAATCAACAAGCTGAACTCCACTTGTGAGTAATAAGTGAGAGATTATATTTCCCTATACAAAAAGTCGGCCCTCCAAAAAAAAGCTGCACTATTCAACCAAACATGATTATCTTTATTGGAAATAATCTCTCATATTTTTACAGAGGCAGCACTTCTTGGAATTGTATAAGTACAAGAGCTGACTATTTAGAAAGGCATATTTTCCCTAAACAAACTCATCCCTAATCGCTGCTTAATTCACAAGTACTGGTATTTCTAAAATGAGGGAACATCTTCAATTGTTTGCCTCATTCAGATATTCCAGGTTTAAAAAGGAGTTGATTTCTCATCTGTCACTCATCATTATTATTAAACACTGTTTGAAGGTCTTCTCTGATTTCACATCTAGAATTTTTACACAAAGTAAATTTCATTACAAAAATCAGGTTCTACTCTCCAGTATAACAGCTAGAAAATAGCATGTAAGAGGTGAGAAAACCATTTTAGCTTTATACTCACTAAGGTAATAAAATTCAAACCCTCACAGACTTCCTGGTGGATTACTGTCTAAATCAAGTGTGTTTCAGCAGACTTACACATTTAATCACCCCCAGAGAACCAAACTCTCCTACAAAACATACTTCTCCTTGCTATCTGGAGCCAGAAATAACAGTGAAAAAATTCCAGAGAGATTAATTTTCAGTCTGGAGTTGTGGAAGACTAGATCACTAGAAGGGACTTACATTACTTATTATTATAATGGTCAAGGGCACGTAAGATAGCTGTCAAACGTGATCCTTACTGTACATTATCCTAATAAAGTATTTTGTTTCTCAATCCAGTCAAGAAGTATGCATATGTACGCTGTATAAAAAGTCAGATGAAAACACAGAAAATACAATGCTTTCAGCATCTACTTTTCATCTATTAATTTGCAATATTCTGGTCCTTTATTCTGTAAACAACTTCAAAAAATTACCATCATGTGTTAAAATGAGACAGATACTAGTAACTGAAAATGGCTAGGGAAGAGTTGGGACTTGGTGAGTTTGAATAACTTAACCAAGTTGCAGAAAACTTTGTAGGGCATTCAGAAAAAAACCTTGGCCCTGTTCCTCAGTTACATACAAAACTATCCACATTGTAGCTTCACTTCGTTGCAATACTATCAGTAGTACAGCATCTGTTTGCAGGGACAAAGACCTAGCTTATCAATGGTTTTCAGGCATGTAATTAGTTGCCTAACTCTCAATGAAATTAATAGGACATAAACACCTAAGAAGGATAAGGCACTTTACCCACAGCCCACTCTCTAAGGGGTCCAGGTACAAAAAACAGTCATTATAATTATCAGTCAGATGATTAATGCTAGGTAAGAAACATACAGACTTATGATGTAAAAGCGGAGTCCTTTAAGTACACTTTCTTTATTTCAATGAAAAAAGTACGTGTAGCAATGAAATCTGTCGACAGTTACACACAATTTCCTCTAGAATCTGGAGTTGAAAGTAACTTGTTTTAATATCATCAGAGCAATCAGTTACCTCTAGGCTCTGCTATGTTTGCCAGTGACCCTGTCCAGGGCAGAGATTAGATGAATTTGTTGGTCTCACCAAGAACAGTTCTCCATTTTCTTTCAGCACTTGATATGCCAATCTGCACAGGGCTTCCTATTCACCCAAGACCCTATACTTTAGCATGAAAGTATATAGGTTCCAAAGGAGAGTTTGCTTAAAGCAGACTTCAACAGTGACAGACTTATAGAATCATAGAATCATAGAATTAGCTAGGTTGGAAAAGACCTACAAGATCACCCAGTCCAACCATCCACCTACCACCAACATAACCCCACTAAACCAGGTCTCTCAACGCTATATCTAAACGTTTCTTGAACACCTCCAGGGATGGCGACTCAACCACCTCCCTGGGCAGCCTGTTCCAGCGTCTGACCACTCTTTCAGAAAAGTAGTA
>NC_034414.1:21311484-21343332 GCF_002078875.1 Numida meleagris
GATCCTCCTTACGACCCTTCTTGTAGATGGGAGTCACGTTGGCAAGTTTCCAGTCTTCTGGGACCTCTCCAGTTGACCAGGAACGCCGATAGATGGTGGAAAGTGGCTTGGCTATCTCTTCTGCCAGCTCCCTCAGTACTCTCGGGTGGATCTCGTCCGGCCCCATGGACTTGTGGCAGTCCAGGTGGAGTAGTAGGTGACTTCTAGGACATGAGATGCCCAGGAAGAAGTTGATAGAATTGCTCTAAGAAACATTGCCTTGTTTTTCATTATTATCACAGCTACTGCTGAACTGTTTGTGACAGACATAATCTCAGGCCTGAGTTATCTTTAAAAAGATCATAATGTTCAACCTTACAATTCATTTTTTACCAATATTTTCCAGGAATCTCTGTAATATTCACCTTTGCAGACACAAAGTGGTATTTTTGTCCTTGTATTTCTCCCACATCTAAAGCTTAGTTGCAAATGGCAAGCTCCCTGCAAAGCATCAGGTGTAAGTCTGGCAAATTCATTCTCAATTCATTCTCAATTCTTGAAGTCAGGAGCAAGGAGGTCAGCAAAACTGCTACCTTGGACTTCTGGAGGGCAGACTTTGGTCTGTTTGGGATATTGGTTGGAGACTCCCTTGGGAGACAGTCCTGAAGGGCAAAGGGTTCCAGAAAGGCTGTACATTCCTCAAGAAGGAAATCTTAAAGGTACAGGAAGAGTTCCCATGTGCCCTATGATGAGGTGGCAGGGAAGAAGACCAGCCTGGCTGAACAGGGAGCTTTTGCTAAGAATCCAGGAAAAAAAGTTTACAATCTTTTGAAGAAGGGTCAGGCAACTTGGGTAGAGTGCAAGGATGTTACTAGGATATGCAGAGAGAAAATTAGAAAGGCAAAAGCCCAACAAGAAGTTAATCTGCCCGCCATTGCAAAAGATAACAAAAAAAAAGTTTTTACAAATATATTAACAACAAAAGGAGGGCCAAAGAGAATCTCCATCCTTTATTGGATGTGGTGAGGAACATTATCACCAAGAATGAGGAAAATGCTGTCGTACTCAATGCCTTCTTTGCTTCTGTCTTTAATAGTCAGACAAGTTATCCTCAGGGTACTCAGGCCCCTGAGCTGGAAGAGAGGGATGTGGAGCAAAATAAAAAGAATAAACCTTCCATAACTCAGGAGGAAATAGTTAAGAGATCTGCTACCCCACCTAGATTATCAGAAGTCTATGGAGCCAGATGGAGATAGAAGCCCTTATATTCCTCCCAGCAAACAGGTTTTCTTCCTTCCAGCCCTGCCAATTGCCCTAATTATCTTTCAGTTGGGCCAAGAGCTCCTACAGCTATCACTCCCAGTCACTGTCACAGTTGAACATCACCACATAAGCTATCTACCATGTCACTCCAGAAAGCATATGGCATCAACTCAGGAAACAGGATACATTAGTAAATAATCCTTTCTCCTTACATTTCTGAGCAACTTTAAAATGTCACTTCCAGCTGTTCTCCTTGCTGCTCATATTCCCAGTGTTATGCAGTGCTGCTTTTACTCAGCTGATGTCTAAAGGAACAACACTTTTCATACAATTTGTATCAAGTATCACAGACTTTGTTCAACAAATCTTGATAACTTCGAGATCTGTTTCTTTGTTTTTCTTCTTCAGAGCAAAGTCCTACTTGCCAAACAAATCCTGTTGTGCCCTGTAACCAGTATCCTGGTTTGATTTTAAAAAGTCACAATACCTTTACAAAAGCTACAAGTAGATCTGAAACATCCTGTTTATAGTCCTCTGCTACCACTAGCCTGTCAGTTTTATGTGCTTGGCTTTATAATTTGCCTTATAATGACAAGTTATCTTTGTACCTATCACATACACACTCTGCAAATCATTAAGGGAGGAGATGTAAATAGCCCCCAAAAATCCTTGGAATAATGCATGTATATAAAGTCACTCATCGATTTAATAGTTTGTAGGAAGAAGACCATATTTTATAGACAGTGACCATTTTATAGAATGCCTGAAACGGTTTTCAGCCATGAGATGTTAAACTATATCAATACATTATTGTTTTTAAGAGAGTTGAAAAGAGAAATTAAATTACTGTAAATCAAATAAAATATTTCTGAAGGCCATTATTTTAAACGTATTTAACTACTGAATCAGATATCTTTGACAGGATGCTGAGCAGAAAGCTTTCTTTCTCAGTTTGGCCTTAATGTTTCGCAGATATTTCCAAGTATATTGTTTTAAATTATCAAATGTAATTTCTCCAAGAGGAACAGTGATTTTTCTTTGAGTTGGTCAATACAAAATGATGACTTTCATTTAGCAGAAGAAGCGGAGCCTTTTCTGTTTCTCTTGTATTCCCCTTTTATTGTCACTTTCTCGCTCACTCTTCTTACTCACACCTGAACACACACATGAATGTGTAGACAAAAGACTGATAGGTGAACTTTGTTCTGTTCTGCTGTCCTTAAGCAGCTGCAGGATCTTTCAATATTCTTCAAAAATCAAAACAATCTTTTGATTTCTGCATACAAGGTATAGTCTTAAAATTATTGTTATTAATAACTGACAACATGTGTCTTGACATAAAGGGCTTAGGACTGAAAATATTGTTCAGTTCTATTCCCAATATTATTAATTCAGCATGTGTAATTTCCTAATCTCTTCTACTTTTAACTTTTCCCAAACATATTTTACCTCCCACTGGGTTGCTCTTAGAGTTAATTCTCTATGCCTTGATCTAAAGCATGGGAAGTCAGTGGAAAGAACCCCACCAACTTCAGTGGATTTTCAGTAGATGCTTAATACTTTTTAAAGTGCTTTGTGATCCTTTAGTTGACAGATGACATTTAAACAAAAAATGTTATAAAATTATTGTTTTCCCTTACTCTGATATTCATGCTTCGTGCTATATATCAAAGAATGAACTCACATAATGAAGGAAAATAAAAAAGCGAGCCTAAGAGTAGAATCTAATGCTTTCTCTATAGCATGTCAGTATTAAATCACAGAGGAAATGTAGCAATTATGTTAGCAAAGAATAGCTCCTGTTTTTTTATACACTAAACACTCTGATAGATTGACAATTTGCTTTGCATTATCCACGAACTATTCTAATATTTACTTAAGTAAATATTTAGCAAATATTTTATTTAGTAAATATTTCAGAAAAACTTTTTTCATATCATAATTAGGAAACACGGGGAAAATACTAGGTAAAAAGCATCCTAATTTAACTAGTAAGAAGTATTTCCCCAGTCATTTCTTCTTGAGACCTTCGTAATACAACGTTTTGCAATGGTGAAACTGACATACTGATAAATATACCTAAGAGTAGTGTGTATATATAAGTGTTTTTTAAAAAGTAGTATTTTCACCATATTGTCACAAACAACCTAGCATAAGGGACCTAAGGAGGTCCCAAGCCCGTGGGCAGGGGGTATGTGGCCCAGGCAAGGTTAGTCATTTCAAACAAAGCCAGGCACTTAGCACCTTCATCTGAAAGAGAAGAATCAGTCTTCAATCAATTCTGTGCGAAGGGGTAGTGGAATTTTTCCAACAGGATAAGAAACAGATTTTGACCAGGGGTATATTTCCCTTGTATGCACAACTGTTGTTCTATCTGGTGTAGGCATAACTGATCTATTCCAAGACAGTTACGGAAAGAGAGAGATCGAGGAGAGAAAGTCTGCTGAGGATCGTAAATAATTCATGTAAACTGGATTCTGCAAGCAGAGCTATCCTAGCAGTATGCAGTTTTGCTTGGGCTAAGAGCCCAGCATTAACTCAGCTTGGATAATTTTACAGTGAGTGCTCATTTCTCAGCTTCCACAGACAAAGTAGCCATCAGGAACAAGGCAAATGTGCTGGACACTAACACAGGGTTACCAGGGCTGAACTGCATTAACAGGAATGTACGAGATTTTGTGATTCTTACTTAATCTAGGACAAGGAAGTAGTTCTTACTTTATTTGCTCCCTTTTTCAGGGCAAGATCACAGGATCATTCTGAAGCACTTTTACTCTCCCACTTGACCTCTTCAGGACCAGATTTCCAGCCTTTTACTTGCTTCCTCCATGGTTCTCTGCTGCATTTTCTGCTTGCTTCACTCAGTGGCTGAACTCACAGCATTCAAAAGACTATCCAAACTTTCTTTTCATATGCAGTTTTTTATAGAGTACATTATGTAAGCCCTTTGGCTATGTGCACATGAACATGCTACAAAGCTGTTGAGTTTTCAGTTTTCAAGAGCATTAAGCCTCTGTCCTCCCAAATTTATTGTTTATAAAATCTACTTAGAACAGAGGCATTTTTTCTAGCTCTTAATATTTTCTAGCTCTTTTGTAGATTCTTGGTTGGGTGAAAAATCCAAGACTATTCTAAAAACCCTGATACTGAAAGAGGAATTGAGTTTTCAGTTACTTAATTCCATCTACAAGAATTTCTACAGACTGCTTACAAATACTTTACAATTTTCTTGTTTTAAGTTTCTTATCCTATTTCTCAGCATCTCTGAGATTAGATTACTTCTACAAAGTGTTTTCTGATATATTATTCAATCCTTAACCTTGTAATAACTGTGTTTTATTTCAAACTTCACTTAACATTACATATATATATATATATTATGCCTAGCACCTATCACTGCATGGTATTTTTCTCTGAAGTATGTCTGTTCTCTGCCCTCCTGCCAAACTAATGTTTTCCTCCCAGTTTCCTGGACATACAGTATTAAAATAAATTTTGCAATGCTTTTCTAACTACGGAGCAGATCATCCTTGAAGTTCTTATTAGTCATCCATTCTCTGTTACAGAAAAGGCTTTTTCTTTTTTTCTTTTTTAAGCTGTTCCCTATATTTTTTTACATCATTTTTAAAAAACTATAGGCACAGATAAAGTTGCAGAGTGCTATGAAGACAGAACGAGGTGGGCAGAAACATTTTTGGAATTGGACAGGAATATGAAAATCTTCTCAAAATGATCTGAGTCTGGAACATTGAAAAGGTAACTTAATAGAAAAGATACTGCATCTGAATTTTGTTTGTTTGTTTGGCTTGGTCACTGTTGTTCATTGTCAAGACTCTGAATTACAGCTTTAGTCCACATTTCACCAAAAAAAAAAAAAAAAAAAGCTGAAATTTTAGCTTTAGATTTCATGAGAGCAAAATGCTTCCCTCAAGACACAGACAAGCTGAAATACTTTGAAGATTCAAGACTGAGGTAGGTAGATATCAATTTCAGCATGACCTCTACATAATACAGTAAGTGAAAATTCACTTCGTATGTAAATGTTTCTCTTCTATTACTTATCATTTTAAGGAGTATGGATCCTGTAAAAGATGATACACAAAATGAAGGGCTATAATTGTAGCAGTATTTTATGTAATCTCCAGTAGAGCAAGTGTTTCTGATGTTCAGTATGCATCTCAACTCTTTAAAATGTTGTCACAAAGTAAGAACAGATATCTATTCTCTTCTGGAAACTCTAATTATTTGCAACCTTTAGTAAGGTCTTATTTCCCTATTGTAACTGTGAAAACTTATGAAAGTGATTTTTTCTGTATTTCTTTTAATGGAAAAGCATTATCCATATCTACTAGAGCCAAATACATAAATAGATTATTTTAAAAGGCCAGAGTCTTTTTAAAGGCAAAGATTCAGGGTATCATGCTATAATTGAAGATGATAAAGAGGACTTATAATAAAACAACCTTGTAGTTCTCATTTTTGCATGTTACCATGACCGGTGAGACCATAAGATGTTTAGTTTACATCTGACAGTTATTTGAAGTCAGTTAGCTTGGAAAATGATTACTTCTTAACCTAAGGCCAGCAATATCTTCACTTTATGTTAAGACAGGATGAACACCCTGTGGATTGTTCTCAAAAGGAAACCGCCGATGAATGTGAAAGAAGATGAGAGCTCAGTGGCCCTCACCATGTTCTGGACTTGACCTGTTTTGTTACTATGAAAATGTCAGTAACACTTTCTGTTGAATTTATGAATTACATGAGAAATCATACTTGACTACTTGTTTGTTAGAAAAGCTTAATTGAAATATAATTGTTCTATCCTTGTTACATAGCACAGGCTTTTTTAGTTGGTGTAACCAGCTTCCAAAGCAATTTTATAACACTCTGAGAAAAGAATAAGCACAGCTAACACAGAATGAAATTTTTGACACAGGGGTTCAAAACAGGGGGAAAAAAGGCATGTTTCCGGGGCCCTTGAGCTGACAAGTATCTGCTACAGAACAATTCTTTAGCATCTGCAGTTCTACATGCTCCCACCAGAGGGGGAAAGAAGCTACACCATGGCATAATATTTGCATATAAAATATAGTGCTGTGTGCTGTGAAGGGGGAAGAAAATACTGGATAGAATAAGAATTCAGGCCAGAGGCATAAAATTCCTGCATTTGTATTGTGCCATACATTATTGGGTTTAGCTGCAAGGAAAACATGAGAATTTTGGTCAAGTATGAACAGAACTGAGGACCTGGCATGTATATATGATATTAACTTAAAAGAAGCATTTTGAAGCTACTGGCAGAAATGAATTGCTTGTGAGTACTGAACAGTTACCTAGCTCTACTGAGTTATGCACAAGTTCTTTCTCCTTGTATACATTATCCCCTGAAAGTGTGGTTCCGAAATTTTTCCTTGTCTATTTCCAAATTAAAGTTCTCCTGCATCATGTATATTAACTCATTAGTCTTAGACTATGGTCTTTCTTTACCTCCAGTAGAATCATAATATCTGTTGTCTCCATATTTTTCCATTGGAAACCCATTCATCCTTCAATACCCTCCTCATGCATCTTCCAAGGCTCAGTAAGTCTCAAAGCATTATTCTTCTACTCTCTTCTTCAAGTGTGGTTGTTAAGGTTTTAAATTCCCAAAGCCTTTTATCAGCAAACAGTGGGACCTGTGCCAAAAACATTCAGAGGAACTATTCATGGATGTTTCCGCAACTAATAGATCAGAAGAGAAAAACTATGTCCTTGACACCAGGTCTATAATAACTGCATTTCTTTAATGTTCATGAGAAATAAAGTGCTCTTACATTTGTGAAGTAAGTATGCCTCCTAATTTTACCTTTTCTTTTTTCTCAATTGTAATTACATTCTGTATTCTATGACATAACTATGAATGTTAACTACTGTGGCAAAATTTATGTTGCTTCTTTCCCACTCCCTGACTAAGTACACAAGATTATTCCAAATGCAACAGGAGTGGTACATGTTACAATATTTGTGTTTCAGTAATCAGAAACTGATAATACTGCCTTAAAAAAGGCACAAGCCTTGTGCTCTTACATAAGTTCTCCTAAAAAAAGCATGGGTTGATGCATTCAAATCCTTACCTATGACAAGATTAAAACATCATATTCACATTCATTGTGACCTGAAGACTTGAAATCAGATGGCTACTGTAGAAAATACATTGAGCCTTTTATGCTTCACATGTATCAAGAGAATCTTCTAAACTGAAGAAAATGTTTCATTTTTGACAACCAAGTAGTACCCATCTGGAGACCTGAAGAAATTCTTGTTTCTGTATCTGGTCTCTAGGAAAACTTTAAACATGTACGTGAACATAACAATGCACAGCCACTCTTAATGTTTTCAGTAGGATTCACTTCAAGGATCCTGAAAAGCAAATTGGTTCCCCAGTTCTTACTAGCACACCTGCTATTTGTCAAGTCAGTTCAAGGCCTCATACCGATAAATGGCAATTGACACATACGGTAACACCTATTATCTTCCCAACATCCAG
This sequence comes from Numida meleagris, assembly GCF_002078875.1. Lineage (NCBI taxonomy): Eukaryota > Metazoa > Chordata > Aves > Galliformes > Numididae > Numida > Numida meleagris. Next base: position 21,319,256 of record NC_034414.1, read on the forward strand.
ATGAGAGTACTAGCAAAAATTTTTACATAATAAAGTCAGTATCTAAAATAGAATGAAAAAAAACCAAGAAAAATATATAGTCTCTCCTAACTTGAAGAAAAATGAAAAGTAAATGAGGCTGCTGAAGTGTTTGGTTTTGTTTTCCTAAAAATATGCATCAGAATGCCTCAGTCACCAGATAAAATGCAGCTTTGTCTCCCCTCTACTCTAAGAGAACTCCATCTGATTCTTTGAAGGAGTCTGTTTCTCCAATTTCTAATTAGCACACATATCTGGGGTTTAATCATAAGATTCTTTCTTTCTTAGACAAGTACTGGCTTATAGTCTTGTGATAGCAGTTCTTACTTAGCTCAGCAGGTCTGATGATGTATGTGCCTTGCAAACCCATTCCTTTCTGGACCATGAAATAGTAACCAATGTTTAAACTACCCCTTCTATAACCTATATAGACTGAAGGGAATACCACTCTCTGGATATAAGTAGTCCCAAATTCTTTAGGTTTTCTCTGCACAACTTCTCTATATCAGCATATTTTGCAGACCAGTATATAATACCTTTTTTTATAAGCCTTTTAACTCTTTAGAATTCAACAGATAGATGTTACCAGACTTGGAAAGCAAACAAACAGTGGCATCTTCACTTGAGACTAGAAGGCAGCTATGGATGTTCTAACTCCCCATAGTGTCCCAAAATACCAGGTCAATAAAGAGTGTCAGAGAAAATCCAATATCCACTGTCCACTCACAGTCACACGAAGTCAACAAAATTTGAAAGAATTGCTGCCTCTCAGTATCCATAATATCACATATAGATCTTCTGTCGTATGGGGGCTATCTATAAAAGAGATGGAGGTAACCACAGCAAATGGATTCTGTTTATGAGGTATGAGATCCTACGCAGATCGACTGATAAAAGCATAAACAAACAAAAACTCAAGTATATAGGTATGTTCTATTACTTTTAGGCAGACTCTTTGGTGTGCATCTGGTGGTTGCTCTAGCTCCAGTTAATAAGGATCATTCAGTAGAATAGAGATCATAACGAAAAAATGTATCTTCTAGTAATTTCTAAAACAAACAGACCAACAGTAAAGTCACTGGTTGTTGCTGTCCACTTGTATCCAAGTGGTAAGCTATCCTGCCACTGCCCTTCCTAACTCATTTTACCATGCATTATCATAGTATGAATGTAGCTGGATAAGCCTAGTATCCCAAACCATCCTCCTATAGCTCTGCATCCCCCTCTACATTCTCATATTCTTCAGTGCAGATATCCTATGCCAATCTGCTCACTAAGTATTTTGGCCTATGAAATCACCCTAAGAATTTCCTGGGTAATTTCTCTGTCAAGTTGAACCTCCAAAAAATTTCCAAATACAAGTTACAAATAGCTGTATCACCTAAATTTAGCAGTTTAGATTCAGCCTCCCAACAGAGTACTTTCAAAATCATTACACTTTTGTAATACAACTGTAACTGGAGAAAAACAGAGTGGCAGAAATTGGCCCATATACTATACAGACCTGATGAAGATAAAACACAAACTTAACCTCCGTGGTTTTAAAAGATCCAGCACCATTCATTTTTGTGGACATCTGGCCCTTCTGGTTCAAACTGGGAAGAGATAATGAAATAACACTAAAAAGACCTAGTTTCAGCGTTCTCTGTACTTCTAACTCAAATCATACATATATAACTTTACTAAAACCCTTTATCCTTCAGTACATTCTTTAAAGAAAGAGGCTATTTCAGTCTCTAACTGAATGAAAATTAAGCTTTTGAAAAGTGTCTTTGTTCAAAACAATTAAGTAACATAATTTCAACCCTTCAAAATAAAGCAACAAATAATATACTAAATGGCAGAAAGAAAAGTATTTTTCCCAGAGGATCATTGTCCCTGGTATTCAAGGCTGAGAGTGGCTTTCACTTTTTGAGACAGGATAACACCATGCTGTACCAAGTTCAAAAGCATTCTTAACAAACTAGCATGGCCCTCAGTCTGGAGGACAACTGCTGTCCCCTGAAACCAAATAATCTCTACTCTCTCTAGAGCTTTTCATTTCTGTCCACATTAAAAATAAGAAAAATTGCATAACTGAAATAGAATGAGACAGACTGTAATGCTTTGAAATATAAACAGTATCTTGACAATGGAACTGTGTTCCCCACCTTTTAGCGCATAATCTACTATAAATAAGATTAGCCAGCAACCAGCTAGTGGAATACAGTCTGTAAATATTGGTGATATTTCTTTTTTTTTTTTTTTTTTTTTGCTATAAAGCATCTAGAAAATGTAACATTTTTTCCTACTTAAACTCACAAGTGTAGCAAATATAATTATGTCAGTGTTCATAAAACAGTTCCAAATAGCATTAGCTTAAAACTGTAATAAAACACGTTATCCTTTCCTATAATCTTTAAAGAAATAGGATTTTTTTAATGAAAGGGTTTAATAACAGAACATTAACATTTTGCAATGTGTTTTTCTTTGGTAGAATTAAATAGAATGTTTTCATCCTTTAAAATTACATGCACAACTTTTAGGACCACCAATAGTGATCATGCTAATAGCAATGGAATTGACAAAATAAGATACGCTACTTTAATTCATGAGGCTACCTTTTGTTCTTAATTTTCCTGTCGCGATTACATTTTTAAGTAGATAAAGCCTCCTGGGTTTTTGTTTCTTTGTTTGTTCCTTTCATTTTTTCCCTAATGAATATTGCCTTTATCTTTGTGTCACGGACAACCAGGACTACAGCATTCTTTTATGACACTTGTAGTTACACCAACACCAGAAACAACCTCCAAAGAGATTTAATAAAATATTCAGCATAGCTAACTACCAAGGAGAATTTCAGATTGAATGTTTGTATACTTCTCCAGGTATTTAACACGTTTGTATACATATGGATAGAACAATTAACTTAGACCAATTAACTTAGATACTGCAAGTCCATGAGAATATTCTATGTAAATACAATGAATGATTTCTGTAAGCAAATGTGTCTGTAAAATAAATTATTCAACCATTCTGGCAGATAGCTTGTCCTTTATCGAATGCTTCAGTGAAAATTAGAAGAAAAGGCAACCAGAGTAGCCTTGTAACAAAACATATGTAAATCTTTTGTGAGCTATTTGGTGGCAACTGAAATGCTCTTAAGCATGCAGACTGATGGCATTGGTAACAGTTTTCCCAGCCTTTTGGGATCATCTAACCATTCCTTAAATTTTGCATCGGTAGCACCTGTACTCTTGTATCAACTCACACTTTCATGCTTCTTTTGAGACCGTGGGCAAAACTCGCTGCTGATGTAACTGCAAATTTCACCACAGAGACATGTGGAGACAACTTTTTATTCAAAAGAGGTGTTATCTACATGCGAACAATGAATATTAACAACTCACTTCCTGAACACAGACTTAGGTAGGGCTGCTAAAGAAATGCCAGTATTTTCTACTCTTCATTTATATATCCATTAAGTACATCTGAATGACACTTTGGGAACACACATTTGGATGAAAGGAGCTATAGAAATGGAGCTCACGCAGTGAATCCAAATACAAATGAATTCATTTATCATGAGACAGATATTTTAACAGGTGAGTATTTTCCTACATCCCACTCAACCTCCTTTTACTTTCTTGCCATTGTCAGAAGAGAGAAGATAAATTCGAGAAACTTTATCAGTTATCAAACTTTCTTTTCATGTAACTGGGAAAGAAAATAAAAATGATTGAAAATCAATTGTTCTTTGTAAAGTTCTTAAGAACTATCTGCAGCCTTCCAGCAGTTTTATTCAGCTACATGAGCAACAGCCAACTGCAGGCCTTTTGTTATTAATTAGACTTAATTCATTTTCAACATGTCTTCATTTATACATTCAATACTGTAGAAGGCACCACTACACTCCCACTCCTTTCCTCATAGATTAGCCACATGCAGACAACTCTTCGCCACTGTGACCTGGAATCACCTCAGACAGAATATCTCCAGCAGCTCATGGACTTCAGCAAAATAGTCAGTGACTACGAAGCCCACATCTAACCTTCTCTTAGGGAAAGCTTTATGGGTTTGCATCTGTGGTATCCTCTCAAAATGTTGCAGAACATGCTTTGGAGACATGCTGTAGCAGATTGGCACAGAGGTTCGCCTGGCCCACAGCCTGCCACAGGTTGTGGCCAGGAGGGAGTGCCTGCCTGGAGGTCACCAGGTGGCAACTCGCTGACATATGCTCCTACCTCCTGGAGTTCACAGATTCCAGATTTCCTGAACTAAAAATGGTGCCCCTGTAGCTAATACCTCCCCTCATGAATCCTTCTTCTATTTGCTTAATTTGTCAAATTGTTTTATGACAACATGCAAATGTTTAAGCATCCAGTTGTGAGCATTGTGTGAAAACAGAGTCTGGTCTGCAAAGGGCAAACTTAACTCTGACAGGACTTCACAGCTGGCCTGGCCTTTTGAAAGGATTTAGGATGAATTTACTGTGATGGGCTTTTTGTGATTAGAAATGCCATCCTGTGCGTCATCTGCGAGTAGATATCTGCAAAGAAGTTCCTAAAATGAGAGGTACAGAATGTGGATATGTTCCTGCATTGGAATTAGGTGCTACATTAATAGCAAGTCTGGGGGATGGGAGAGAGCAGAAGCCCTGGGACTGAGACTGAAGGGAGGGCAAGGCATGAGAAGAGGAATCTGAGCCAGCAACTTATGTATGAAAAATGAAGCTGAGCTTGGCTACTGTAGACTGATATTAGTCATCTGTGAGCGACGGCAAAAGCGGCCAGCATGCCACCAAACTGTAACAGGAACAAGCCCTTTATTTGCCATTATTTCTGTTATTTATTTATCAGTTTTTCACTTTTTTATTTCTTTTTTTTTTTAAAACTGAAAAGACTATGTAAAGTACCGAGACTCTACCTTAGAGTAGAGCTAGAAATAACGATCACATGTAAATGGGTTAATATGATGCATTTAAAAATGAAAAGGATTAAGATCTTTGCTAAATTATTTAGGCCTGGTTACGGATATATGTGCAAGTATAGATGGAGCTTCTCCTTTTGCTCTTTTCTCAAAAACTGGATGTCTTAAGAAAAAGGGAGAGAAAAAAAACATATCAAATAAGGATGAAATTGAAATCCTTCTCATTTATTTAGCTGTAGAAACAAATGTGACCCCCATTTCGCATCAATGGCATTAAAGATGTAGACTTATTTTCTCAACTCCAGGCATTTTTTCACTTGACTTCAGGCAATGAGATGGAATCTTGTCCTCACAGGAAAATATAATTCCCCTGTGATTCAAGTATATTGTGAAGATGACTGGATTTCCACCCAGACAGAGCCATAAGCCTCTTTTAGATTATTAGCATTCCTATACAGGGCAGACACGTGGAGACAGTGACAGGTGTGGATTTTACTACATCCCAGCCCATAGTTAAGACCTGAACCTGAAGCATTTCATTAATATTATCACACAAAGAAAAAAACAGGAGGATAGTGACAACCAAAATTATAACTGTAAAGGGATTCCTTCCTAACTCCACATTTTAGCCCCTCAAAAACCTCACCTATTCACCTAGTGGTTGAAATATTCCTAATTTTAGCATGTTCATTATGGTACTAAAAGTAAAAACATCTTAGTAGGAACACTTCAGCCATTTCATTTGAGTATTAGAGCAAGGACAGAATGAATACAACTTAGCTATTATAAAAAGACTGTTTCAATGATCTTCTCAGTAGTTAAAATGGTGAAGCATCTCTAATTGTGAAGGTGAAATACAAAGAAGAAGCCATTCATATGTGTTCTAATTCTCATACAATGTAAAACAAATCGAAAATTGTCTTATAGAGTGCACAAAAAATCAATAAACTACTACCTGATGTCTTCTGACAAGAAATGCTCTCTTTTAACCAGCATCTTGTACATTGATTTATGACATTCTCAGTGTCATAAATTGCAACACATTGTAGACAGTATTATTTTGGTACCTGATAAAGATGTCAGAGAACCTCCTACACCTACATTGTTACATTTTTTTTCTTTTCCAGAAATATATCTTACATTTAATACTGAATCTAACAGAAAGCAATTTCTGAGATAACCTTTACTTTATAACCTAGGAGATGGAAGGGTTATCTACACCTACTATGACCAGTCAACCCTCCAAGCAGTTTCAACTAATGACAGAAAAGCTACTAAGCTAGACAGATGTCAGGATCAGCTTCCATTCACTGACCATGAAAGGACAGGAGCAGCACAGTGATGAGTTTATTTTACATCTTGACAGAATATTTAATACTTCTTACTTTTGAGATTTATGCACAGTGGTAGGGCAAGACAAGGGTCATAAATTGAAACAGGAGGCTCCAATTGAATATAAAGGGGGAAAAATCATTCTGAGGATACGATGCAATCGCTGTCTTGGAGGTTTAGAAGACTCAATCAAATGAAACTTCAAGCAACCTGGTTTACAGCCAGTATTGACCCTGCAATGTGCAGGAGACTGGACTAGAGACTTGAGAATGTCCCTTCCAGCCTAAAGAAGTCCCTTATTCTGTGAATCCATTTGACACTCATCATTTTGAATATCACTTCACTTTTGTTTTCAGATACATCAAGAAAATGAAAGAAAAACATGCAACAGCACCTGATTTGTGCTCAGAAGACAAAATTTTCTTTCCAATGGATCAAGAAAGGGATGTCAAGACTGGCTCTTGTGAGATCAATGCCATAAATCCCTATGAGTAATGTCAGAGTTAGGATTTCATTTCATCTGGTACTTTGATAAGCGCTCACTACAGAAAAGCAAGCGGTTCGTATCCAAATACTAAACATCATTATGCATCAAAAGGATGCCAAAATTAAGCTACTGAGCTTTAAAGAAAATATGTGCTTATCCATAGTACTGACTTTGGAGCTGTGGGGAAAACTTAAAGAGCACTGCTTAATCACCTAAGCTTTAAATACCGCAGCTTGTAAATGTTTGTCCTACCCTGAGAATCAATTTATGAATCTGAAAATAACCACATTACCAAGGTTACAGATAGAATAATCAGACAGTGATGTTGTGCTACATGAAAAAACTCTCACCTTGACAGTATTGCTAGACTTCACATTGAATATGCAAGTTGAGAATGCAATTGCTTGATAAGGGAAGATGCTGGAAAGAGAGACAGGGACTGGTCTTTTACTAACCTCTCTTGTTAGACTTCACCTTGGGGATAAGATTGTTTCCTGAAATTTCCTGAAAATAAGAATAGCATCTGAATCTACAAAGTAATCATTTACTTTCTGATGGACACCTATTTAAATAAATCAAATAAATTACATTTAGAAATTTTCTACATGAGATGTCAGTAGCTTGTCATCCAAACAGAAACTGACCTGAAAATTGTTCAAGCAGAAAAACAGAATTTTTCCTGCAATTATGTTTGTTGATATCATAGTACAAATTTCCATTTGATTGAATTTGAAATTCCTTCAGATATATATTTTGTGTGCATCAGGTCCTCAAGCTTTGCTATTGCAAATATTACGAAAAAGACATTTGAAGCCTGAATAATTACATTTTGCATGAAAGAAAATGTAAATGAGATTTTCATAAGCTCATTTTAAAAGCAACAGTTCACATACATCATGCTGAATGGCAGTCTGACTCATTCAAGAGAGAGGAACAACACATCTTATATGAGTAGTTATAATTAAACGACCATATGAATTTTTGAATGGTGTATACTTAACAAGAGATAAACCATAACTCATTATCAAATCATTCTGTAATTTTCATTGACATTGTTGATTAATATTTACCTTTATTTCACAACTATCTGGTTAATATCTTTTGCAATGAGCAAATTATTTTTCAATGTGACAGAAAAAGTAGAAACTTCTTCAGATAAACACATTTAGGCATTTCACCACCTCTTCAAATAATCCATGAAATCAGTTATTAAATGAATTTTGCTGTAAAGCTGTTGTAACATATAAGGAGGCTAGCAAAAAAAACAGTATTCTGTTTCATGCAAGAAACACTGTTTCACAAGAACACAAAAATTCTGGTAACACAAGCAATATTTTAAAAAAAATCAAACTTAGGATGAAGTAATGAATTCAGTATTGCTTCATTTTATGCTGACTTCTCACTTATTTTTATGTTAATTCTATACTACTGAAACTGAATATTTCATTATTTCATATTTTATCTTTTTTTTTTATGTCTTTCTAAGAAACATTTTGAAACGTCAGATTTTCCACCTATCTGAAGATGAAAATATTTTTCAGAACATGAGAATTTCCAGGCAAGTAAAATCTGTTTCTCTTCCAAAACAAGCAATGAAACCTGGTGATGAGTGCTTACAAAAGTTTGAGATGCAAATTTTTTCTGCTCATCCTTCCATCCCCCCATGACAAAGGACGAGTCATTAGGTCCATACGAGTAAAAATTCAGCAGAAATTAAATTCACTCACACCAGGAGAAACCCTCAGAGGCTAGTCAAATGCCTATACATCATCTTCTCCATTGCACATACAAGTAGTTTTACACAACTGAATTCCACTGTATCTTAAAAGCTGAAGGAATGAATTTTTGTGGAGAAAAGGAAGTTTTGCAACATATGAAAATTACAGCCTTAATGAAAATCCAGACAGAAACATGTTTGTGTAAACTAAGATGGCAAAGCTAGATGATCTTCAGAAGCAAAGGAGAAGAAAAAAAACTGTTAGTGTTATCTCCAGTTACCTTGTCTTGAAAATCAAATACATAACTAGTGTGCAGTACTGATGAATATTACATTATAAGTGACCTGCTTAACAAACACCAGACCCTTCTCTTTGTTCAATGGAAAGAGTGCCAATAGTACTTCTCACAAATACTTCCCTACCCACTTTCATGGAAATATTTTTGAATGTATTAGAAGATTTTTTTAGAAAAAATTGACCCTTAAAAAATCCTGCAAACATGAAATGTAAGTAAGAAATATGAGAAAATATCTAGTTTGAACTCACTCATTTCATACTGATATGAAATGGTTTTGTCTTTTCTAGCTTAAAATTACATATACGAGTCTTTGCCAAATATATTATGTGACATATTTTTTCACAAACACCTTTCCCTCTTTTCTTTCCTAATTGTTGACTCTAAGTTTCATGGGCTTTCTAGTTCAGTAAGTTTGCTTTGCTTCATGGGCTTTCTAGTTTCATAAATATGGACAGTGTCAACATAAGGATTTAAAGTTTAACTTCTTGTACCATATATTTAAAGTAAAAAAGAGAATGTAAATAGCTGTTTGTTGACTGTATGGACTAATGTCTGGAACAGCAGGGGCATGTATTAATGAAACTAAGAATAAACAGCTGAATGATCAATCATCATTAATACGATTTTCACAGGCATTTTAGAATTATTTTGGAAATTAGTGGGTGGGAAGGTAGAATGAATTGATTTAACAAATTTACATCAAATAATGTACTTATTTTTATGATATTTATTTATACAATGAAGATATAATGGATGAAAAACATTAAAGGCATTTCCAGCATGCTTGTGAAAAAGTAAAAATTTTCAATATTGAATAATGCAAAATATACCTGTTATTAAAGACAGAACTGTTATATTCTCATTTAATTTTGGTCCAAAAACATTCCTGAAGATCGAAGAATAGAAACACAGAATGAATTAGTGTACCTGTCTTTAAGAAAAAAAAGCATAATGTTATAGTGCAAATACAGAAGATATTTCGTTTCTATAGAAAAAGTTTTGAAAATATATGTAGTATCTTGATGAACACATGCTATAGTTTAGTTCATATAAAACAAAATTAGGGGCGAAAATTGATTAATTATCTCAGCCTTTGGAATGTGTATGTGTTTATATACATATATATATATGTATGGAAATAAAATGTATACTGCTTTTAGTAGTGGTAAGAAATATTTTGAAGAGCTACTTTTGTATTTCAACATAAGTAATACTATATGCATGTCCTTGAATAATCTTTTACTGCACATTCTAAGAGAAAAATATATTGATTTTTTTCTCATTTTCCCCTAGCATTTCTAGTATTACCTCACCAAGATCTTGCAAACGTATTTATTCTTTTTCAATTTTATTCTGGAACCTCTCAACCTCTAATCAGTTTTTCTATGCATTCCATTCCTATTTCTGCCACTGGAGTGCCGCATATCAGCTGTCAAGTCTCTTTTCCTTGACAGTGTTTACACTGCCTTACTGGCAGCACTATGAATATTATTAAAAAAATAGAAGAAAATAATAAATTGAGTGCAATAATTTATTTGCTGCTTTTCCTATTTGAAAATTATCCACTAATAGAACTTGATTTCCGAAGCTGTCAATTACTTTTGTTGCTTGTGCATATGTGCTATGGATTTTGGCATTTTATAGTCTTTGACTAATATTTGCTCATTATTTCCGTGTAGGTAATTTGTGACCACATGCTACATGCCAAATACTGAAAAAGGCCTGTGAAGAGCTTGGTTCTTCAGTTATGGCAGCTTTGCACAAAATAGAGAAAGTCAGGCTGAAGGTAGTTTCTGAGAGCCTACTGGTTTTCCTACAAATTCTGCACTTTTCCACCCACTTACACCTCCTGGATGCAACAGAGATGTGGTAACCAAAATTATAGGCTCCATTCCAAAAATCTGTCCAAAATTCATCCTGGCTAAAAAAATTTGGTGGAATTCAGGACTTTGTGATACTTAGATGGCTTATTTAACTCAGAATAGGAATGGATGATTTTGCATGCAGTGCTTATAAGACAATTTATTACTTTTTTTTTTTTTTGTAGAAACAATCCAGTTATGGACAGAATCCATTAATACTTTATATTTTCTGTGCATTTACTCCTCTGTCCTAAATTTTCTTCCATTTCTCCTAACTTTTAGGTACCATGATAGTTCAAACTTGATCTAAATCAAATTTGTGATCATGCCCTCTTTCTTTAGCCTGTAGATGCTAAAGAGATTTTAGAACTATGTCTATGTCATGGATTTTTGAAAACACCCCCTATCCGATATTCAGTTTGAAACACAGTTTTATAGATTCTGTAGGCTACATTGACTTCTGTTTTGCCATTTGCCTCTCCATGGAGTTTATATGATGTTGCCAGGTAGAGCAGCTGTATTTTATTTGTGCTTTCCACTTAGTCTTTACAAAATGAGCTTAATTGCTCAAAGTGTAAAGTAGTAGAGAAACATGTGGTCTAACTAGGAATTTTAGTGGAATTAATTTGTGCACTCCCTTACTCCCCCCAGTACTCCTCCAAAGATATACTCCTGCATTGAAAACTTGTGTAGCCATACCATTTCCAATAATGGAACAGTTCTGATATTTTAGAACCAGACTTGCCTGTGCTTTCTTTGAACGCAGCAGCAACATTTGTATTGATTTGTCTGAAACATAGAAATATAGAAACTTAGTCAATTGCATCAGTTTCCCAAGTAGTTGAGAGCTTTGACTTCAGTGGGAAGCAACTTGCTTCATAGTGATATTCAAGAGACCTTGGAAGAAGCAGCTATGGAATTTCTGCTCATGTTGGCTTATGTCCCAAAGTTTCTCATTATTTTAATACAGGGATCAAAATGAACATCATACAGATCAGAACAGCTGACTGCAGCCTTTTAAAAACAAACATGGAATGTCTCTACTGCATTCTGATTTCATTCAGGAATCTGCAAAGTATAAGCTTTCAATGAGATCCTTAGCAAAAAGACTGTTCACAGATGGGCAGTAGTAAAAAAGTGGTTCCCAAGTTGGCAGTAAAATCACATTGGCATAATCTAGGTCATGATGTGATAAGCATCTTCTAGAAACATTTTAAATAGGAGGTAGGTGAGAGCCAACAATGACAGGCAGTATATTTATTGACTGAAAGATCTAGCAAGAGAGGAATGTTTTTTCTTCACATGGATAGCCCAGAGCTTCACCTCCTAAAGAATGAAAATATTTGCAATAAGAAGGGAAAAGCCTTCAAGTTCTCTGTGATTTGTACAATACTCCTTTACATCACTTCATCCAGCTAGCAAGTGCTAACAAGCTCGAAGCAGAGGAGCTGTGTGAAGTACCAGTTCAGGACTTCACTGTTAAAGGTAGCACCCAGCAGAAGAAATACAGGTGCTCGTACTTAGCCAATGCATCCACTGGACTTTGGCAACATTATCAAGATTATAAAGAGGGGCTGTCATCTGAAATGATATCACTGGTGATAAGCCAAAAAAAAAAAAAAAAAAAAGAAGAAGGAAGCAAAGAAACCTGACATCATGAGAGATATTTCAGCTGCAATAATTCTACCAGTTTTTTTATTAGATAAAAATGTGCACAGCTTAGTAGCAGCTATTCAGATCGCTCCTAAGAAAAGCTTGAGTAGCTGGTTGGAACAAGCTCTATTTAAAACTTACGGGTGAATCAGCAATGAGCAGAGAGACATGAGACAATTCACAACAGCTTGATTTAGATAAGCATCCCAAATGGCTTGAATGTCTCAGCAGCTTGGTTAAATTGGCATGGCAGCCTCTGAAACGAAGGAGGTGCATTTTTCCTAAGTGGTGCATATTTGTAATGCTCTAGTATTTGCAGCAGCCCTGCATAGACAAGTTTGATAGACTCCTGTATGTCTTTTGGACATGAAAGATATGATTCTTACTTCATACCATTGGAAATGACAAGTAATCTTGAGTCTAGTTGAGTCTTACTGATGTCAAACCTGCAGAAGAACAGACTGGACACCAGGAAACAAAATTAAATATTTAATCAAAAGAGTAAGCATCTGGTAATATCAGAATGTCCGATGCTGATCTAGAATTAAATCAGGTACAGTTCTTCATTTCAGCAACTTTTTCAGTGAATTGTAATGTTCAGTAAGCAGATGGTCTGTGAACTGATGCCATTTTACAAATAGTTATTTTAACATGTATATTCTTATTTATTAAAAAAATAATAAATCCACGGTCCCTCTTGGTGATTTAGTTTGCAATTAGATTCCACTTAGCATCATACTGCCAACAACTGCCTGCAAAAAAAAGATCTAAAATTCACAACTGCAACCCTCTGCAGTAACAACATAAACACAAGGGTACCATCCAAACTATTACCTTAGGAAGACTATAAACAAAACCTCATCACAACTTATCTGCAACATTCAAAAGACTGAATGAACAGATGGACTTTCCACAGCCCCACAGAGGTTTGTACAGTCTGAATCTGCTGTGGGGATTTGGGAAGGCTATTTTTTTTAGCAACACTTTACCAAAAAATCTCAAACTGAAAGAATTCAGGCAGAGAGGAAAAATGTTGGATTGCCTAAGATCACCTTCAAATGATGTTGGAAACGAGAAATCTCTTCATCATTAAAGAGTTAACACAGATCTACATTTTATTAGGTACAAAGGAGGGTTAAAAAAGAGTTGGTAAATGACAACAGAAGTGCTGAAGTGGACATGCTCAGAGCTTGCCCTTAAACTTGCAACTGGGCATTAAAGATTGTTACTGACACGCAGTTTCTGTTAAGGTAAACTTCTGTTGTAACGTCTCTGGTTTTGCATGTCTCCATTCTATTGTTACTCTTCTGATATCCTTGAAATACAGCTATCATTATTTAGAGATATCCTTTTAAAGAGAACTTTCACCATATGGATCCCCTGTGTGAAACTGAGGTGACTGAAACACTGCAATTCAGTTTTCACTTTGCTTGCTCTATCTGGAGGTAGACAATGCATGATATTCCCTGGAAACATTTTGGCATTATCATAAACCTGAGAATTTTGACATCTGAACCTGAGTCATGCCTGAATGCTTTTGTTAGCAAGCTGCTGCAGATTTCATTTAGACTTGTTCAGTAGGCATGTTTTCTAATGGGAGCAGTCCACTGGCACAGAAGAATCAGAGATTGCCTTAGTCATCTACAATATGTCAAGCACTCACATGGGATAGGGGATAATCAAGCCTACCAGCCAATGGATATTTGATTTTAAAACGTATCTCCAGTAGAGCATGCTGAGATTGAAGTAATAGTAGTAAGAGAATAATTTTAAAAATACTAGCCTCCATGTCAAATGTAAGGTCACATAGCAAGTCAACGGAAAGGGCAGGTAAGAGAAAGTCATTGCTCTTGTCTCTCAGCACATGTTCAGTCCACTTGACAATGATCAAAGCTATGAGTTACACAAATCATAAGGCCTTCAAACGTTAAAAAGCAAATTCAGTTCAGATGCCAGAAATTATATATATATATATGTGATGATCTCTTTCCTAGTTAAGCCTTTGGTCTTAGAGACCAGAAAGGTCTGTAAGCTGATTATTCCCTAGAGAAAAATAGTCTCCCAGTGATTTGGTTACAGCGTAACGGTGTGAGATAAGATTTAGAAAAGGGAAAAGAAATCTTATAATCTTTTCAAAATGCATATCTGAAAGGTCTTCACTCTCCTGCCTTCAAAAGATTACCTTCTGACCTTTTCATACTGTGGTCAAGAATTTCTGATAGACTATGGCACTTAAATAAGTACAAAGCCGGCCTTAGGCAGAATTGTGGAACTCTGCATGCTCTATTGTCTTTTGGCTTCTTACAGATACAGATACAATTCAAACAAACAAGAACCAAGACTATGGGCTGCTTTGTCCATTACCTGTTAGAAAGAAGACTCCCTGCAGACTATTTTTCACATCTGTTACAGGGCCAAGACAAATGATGACTTACATGATGGTAACACTATAAAATACCTATAGGTATAAACCATTTGGTGTGTTTAAACAAACTGATTGTCTGAATGACTGTCTCCCTACCCTTTTGGAGAATAAAATCCCTGCCTCAGAGCTGAAAAAAAAAAAAAAAGCGTATAATCGTTTAAACCAGCAACAATCTCTGTTTCCTTTAGTCTAAACATCATTGTATAGTTCAAGCTACAGTAGTTTGCTTGCCAGGAAAGAGTCGAGTTAAAAAAGAAACCCACCAAATATCAAGACCTCAAAACTTGCAATTCCTGCTGATTGTTTATCTTTCCTCCCTAGGAGAGGACTGTTGGCAGCTTCCAGTGCTTTCCTCATGGAATTTATCACTATTGTTTCTAGAACTTCGAACTGCACAGGGATCAATACAGATACAGGCAAGAAAAATTTGAAGTCCCCAAACTGGATATCCCATAAAGTTAGAGGAAGATGCTTTTTACAACTAAAATAAAGATGGGGAAGAAACCCATTTATATCACACACTTTCCCATAGTATGTCTTTGACTAAGATATAGTACAGAAATTGTGGAGAAAAAGACTGTGCATTATTTCCTAGATGATCCTTAAGTTCCCTTCCAACCCAAGACATTCTGTGATTTCAATGAAGCCTTCTAAATTACTTGTATTGTATTAAAATATTTTAAGTATATTTAAACTATTCTAATATTTCTTTACACTGTAACAAAGTTATTTTCTACAAAAATTTTCTACAAAAATTCAAAGAGATAATTCAAATTATTATTATTTTTTTTTAATTCGGCAGATTGATTAATAAAGTAAAGATTCCAACTCATCAAAAATGCTTCCTAGAGACAGTAGGGCAAGTGATGCATGTAAACACTTTGCCCAGAACTAGCATTTTACAGATCTGGGTGACGTCAGCACAAATATTTGCCATCAATATTAAATTCATATCACAGATTCTGAGCATATCACAGATTTTGAGACGCACGTATAAACTGCAGTACGTTAGGTTCAGCTGTATTCAAACTGAAAATAGAGCTTTGGAACAGTTATTGTTTCATTCTTTCATCATATTAAGAGAAAGATTGCTTCATCTTCTTGTTTGTAAGAACTTAAAAAAATGCATTTTTGGGTGTTCGTTGTTGTTGTTATTAATGCAATTAAACTCTTCACAATATATGTAAAGGCAAAATAAATGCCAAACAGCACAAAACCCTAAAGCTCTATTTTCTTACCAGTGATCTGATAAGTTGAAAATTCGTACAAAGCACATATTTCTAAAAAAAAAATAATATTATTTCAGCTGTAAGAAGTAAAAGAGTTCTCAAATAAGTTTCAGGACCTAGCCTGAAAGTCTCTTTAACTATATTTCCAATGATTCTGATCCATGAAGTCTGCCATAAATAGACCCAGCAAAATCATTTTCAGATGAAAGTGTTTCTCTTGATGCAATTCATTTTTAAGCTGTTTTTTTTTTTAAGTGCAAAGCTTTCAAGTTACCAGAATTTTCCACAGCACGCAGTCCACTTCACATTTCCAAAGATTTATTTATATATATATAATTTTTCCTTCTTCCTCGCTGGTTATATCTTCTTCACTAAAATTGACTTAAAAGTTACACTTCAAATGTCAAAGTTCTGTCTTTGCAGTGACTCTTTGATACACACTGGGAGCACTTCAAATGATGTTGGAAACGAGAAATCTCTTCATCGTTAAAGAGTTAACACAGATCTACATTTTAATAGGTACAAAGGAGGGTTAAAACAGAGTTTAGAAAATCTTTACGTAAAACTAAGATTTATTCCTGAAGAATTCAAGTGCCTTTCTAATGTGATTACTTATGTTAATTATATTGTAATCACTCAATTTAATTTTCTTCTGGTTTCTATAATTATAATATTAAGAAGTTAATTATAAAGAAGTGGCATATATAATGTAATCTTAATTACAATATGTTTAGATATATGCTGAGAGATATTTTGCATTTATAACAATTAGCAAATTTATCTTTGTAGCAGACCTCCCCAGACCAGTACTTTTATCCTCTGCTCAACACTGAATCAGATTTCTCACTGAGTTTCATCCTGCTATGCCCAGTCCCATTTGCAAGCTGTGGCCAAGCTATGTCAAGCAGCATTTTTCAGCCCTGAAAGCCTTCCTTTCCAGCAATGTGAGTTTAAAGAAAGCAGCGCTCTGATTCACTTAAACCAACAGCAGGTAAAACTATACAAAATTGGTGATATTTACATTCGGTCTCTATCCTTCACTTTTAATGAGGAAATGCTCTCAGTGTGACAAGTCTTCATGGACACCTATGGAGTAGGAGTTGTTTTCACTTGTCTGACATATGACAGATAAGAAGGTGGTACTCCTTCCCACAGCAGGGCACTCAATGTTAATTGCTGAGTTTGTGAGGATGCAGCTGAAGGCTACATTTTTTTTCTACAAGAAAGCTCCCTTTCCCATCAAGTTTCCCTTCTCCTCCATGTCTTTCCACAGCAAAGTGGCCCCACCACTGCTGACAGCTGCTCTGTACAGTACTGACTGCAACTGGCTCTGCATTGGGCATAGGAGCCCCTTACCCCCTTGAATGAACAACCTGGGGACTGCTTTTTCAACAGTTGCTCTAAAACTTGCTGCCTGACCCGTTTGCTATTTACATGTGCTATTTATGGAATAAGGCATGTTTTAAATGAGCAAAAAATATTCTCCTTGTCCCAAAAATGCATGAACAAAAAATGTGCATGTCAGCATTCTTTCTCATCAGTGTGTACACAAGGGAAAAAAGGAAAGAAGGAAGAAACCTACTCACGTTTTCCCAACTCCCTTTGAGTGCAGATGAGCCTGAAGGGGAACGCATATCTCTGAATTTTACTAAATATTTTCTCCTATGCATTATATTATCTCTTCTGCTAGTGCAACTGAAGGGGACATCCATGGTGTGTCATGTGTGACCTCTTTTCCTGTACGTTGTACAACATCAATATTGGCATGTGCTTGACAGAGAAGCATGAGGAAACAAAGGTCCTTCAAGATTATGTTTTGATGGAAGCAGAATGAAATCGTGAGTGAATCTTGTGGCCTGTAAGTCCTTCCAATGTGTGTTTATAGGTATCTGAATTCTTTCAAGCTGCTCCCCACACTTGATGTAAAATTGGCCAGAAAAGTTTATTTTAGAGAGGTAGAGGAGTCCTGCATTATTTAAAGGAAGGGAAAGGGATTAAAATCTTCAATTATAAGAGTAACAACAAAATAGTACAGAAAATCCTTCACTTTTTCCTCAATTATTTCATGCTCTTTTTGCTTATTTATTAAAAACTAATAAATAGAACTTTTTATTTTTCCAAAAATTTGTTTTTACCTACTCGAGCTAGAAATCTCTAATCAGAAGTTATAAAACAGTCACTACCGATCAGTTCACTAATTCAAGTAAATTTAATTCCTTAACCTGGGCAGCAGTCTCCAGGTTTGCCCCAGCAATTAGGGAGCTATAAAAATCAAAGACCTTCCATTTTCAAAAACACCTCTCGTTTCACTCTGTAGTTATTCATTACCAGTGAACTTAGACACACTTTTAGAGGGTGCTGGCAGACCTTTTGCTGTTAGGCTGACTGTCCACTTGCAGAGAAAAAGAAAGTATCTCATCTCCTTATACTCTCCAGGTGGTAAGTTACTACTGTCAGGATGTGAAGATATGCAACTTTCCTTTCCTGATCTTTGGCTTTATTCAGGATACAGACTAAGAAGAAGAAAAGATACAGCACAACCTCCTTAAATCATACATGAGTCCCTTCAAAAGAGTCAAGTAACCCAACATGAAGGGGGTAAAAAATCGGAGGGATGAATGGGTGATCCTGCTGATTCATCAGAGGACTGAATTAAGCAGTGGCAAGGTTATGGTGAAACAGCACAGTATGCACTGATGTACTTTCACATTTAAAATGGAAGAAGGTCATTTGGGCGTGTGAGTCAGGCCTGGTGTTAGCGATGTGCTTCTCTCCAAAATGAACTCAATTTAATTGTTAAACCTAGGTCTGAGAACTTCTTTTTTTTCTCAAAAACTGCATTTGTTCACATAAAAAATCTTTAAATAAAATTTACTGTTAACTTAAAAAATCTGAAGGGTTATTTAAGACATTAAATTCTTCACAAAAGTTTAATCAATTTCTAAATAATAAATCAAGTCTGGATGCTCTTAATAATCTTGGTGTAACACATTTCAATCCAGAAGCAATACATAGTATTTATCTTTAATGAATAATAAATGAGACATTGGTATTACTGAACAAATGATTAAATATTCCATCAGTACAAGAATATGGAAATAATTTTTAATTATTAATAACCTACAGATTCTGCTTGTCAAGTTCAGTCATCTTTTGACATGAATGACTTATTTTCTTAGCTGTCATCACAGGTCAGATAAATACAAAAGACAAGGCTAATATTGGACATTTAGTACATACTGTTTCTACCATGTGTCTCTGAGAGAACAGAGCTGTTTCACAAGATACTAAGTGACTTGAAGCCTGTCTGTTTCAGTGGGCCTTCAGTTATGAAATTCTGCTCTTTCATATATTCACATTTGTTAGAAAAAGTAGACAGTAGGAGCCATGAAAACTGACACTCAGGTGGCCAGCTGAAGAGAAAGTCGGAGCTGTAAAGTTTCTTCCGCAGTTTTTGCACTGTCTGCTGTTCTCTCCTCCTAGTTTTTCACAGTAAGATTTTATGACAAATTCTGAAATTGCCTGAAGTAAAGCTACCACCAAAAATACACCTAACCATGCATTTTTCCTCCACTGTCTATCAGGAGGCCTTTAAAGTCATCCATGTGTTATTTGAGTAGAATAACACAGTCTATCTAAACCAATGGACCATTTGCAGTAGCCCATCCTTCTTCCAAAGCCATAATGTAGCACTGCCAAAAACCAGACTGGCACTAGAACACATTTGCCTCTTCTCCCAAAGAAATCATTTTTACACAAAGGGAAATGAGGCACTTGGAGAAGGAAAAAAAGTTTGCATGCTCTAGCAAGAAACTACAGCTTCAGATGTGGCTGATCAAGGGCTCAGCACTCCAACCTGTGCCGTAATACACAGCTGCCCTTTGATGCAGATGTATCCACAGTGGCCATGGCAAACCTTTACTTACAGTAAAGAAAAATTTTAAATGTGGCAATATGCTCTATTCACACATAACTTGCTGGCACTCCAGTTATAGCAAGTAATGAATACTTCATATTTGATGGCTTTCCCTGCCACTGTGTCATGTAGCACAATCTGAACATTGTGTAAAAATCAGCATCTAAAATGATATCTTTTTGACAACCCAGGTCTGTAGAGCCCATTAGTGCTCAGCTGTAACTAGCAACTGCCCAGCCTACTGGTCAGTAGTGGTCAAGTATATTTATGGTCAGAAAACAAGCCCATACAAAACAGCTACTTCTTATCTCTGTACATATTTACTAGGTAACCTTTAAGTGTGCTCTGCCTTTGTGACTGAACAAGTACTCTCCTGTTAGATTTGAAGGGCACAACCACAAAGCTAGAATTAACTGGATCTTATTTTACCTCATGAATCACTGAATTTTCTATCCATCTCAAACATAAGATCTTTATTAGAATTGGTGAAACTGTTTTATTTCTTCTTCTGGAAGATGAGCTTTTGCTGAAAAATAAAACCTTTAACATGAATATGTATATTTGGCGGCTTTTTTTTTCTTTTTAAGGAAAAGTGAGAAAGACATCTTCATAGGGGAAATTGTTTCATTCTAATCATTTATTAGAATTATATAATCATTTATAGATTTATAGATCATTATATAATTATATAATCATTTATTAGAATGAAACAATTTCCCCTATGAAGATGTCTTTTGTAACCTCTTTTTTGGTTTCTTTTGACATTGAATTGACCTTCCATTTTAAGGTTAGTAGTAGTAGTAGTAGTAGAAAGAAAGCAATCAATCTTTAAAAGGATAGACTTATTTCAAACTGAAACTGATTCCCACAGAATACTGCTCCTTACAATTAGTAATTTGAGAAAGATTACAGGAAGAGAGTATAACTCTCAATATCAAATATTTTCAACACTCTGTTCTTGGTAAAATTGCACTCTTAAAGATCTCATCCAATTGAACACTGAAAGCCTGAGAGCCCTACAGAAGATGCAAGGAAAGCAGGCAGTATTGTCACAGGAATCACATAGCTGAAAAATCGGTTCTATTCCCAGGTCTGTCATCAGCTCTGAGCCTGACTGTGGGGAGGACAGATGACTTCCCTGCGCCTACAGTTCCACAAATCTAACACAGAACTACAGGTATTACTGTTTTCAAGATATATTTTGAACTTGTACATAGGCCAGGCTTAAACTCAAAGTTTACAGTGAATTTTGCCAAATGAGATGCATTAAACTTCCCATTATTTTACCAAGTGAGATTTAGTGAAGCATTCATAATTAAACACTATACCAAGAGGCATAATATTTATTCTTTGAGGATTTGAGTTGAAATAACTATGAGCTATGGGGCTGATGACATTCCAGAATTCATTTATAATTACACAAAATAGAGGCAGAAGAAAGAAGGTCATCACATTTCAGAATTGCTAGTAGTTGTTCAGAATTTTTGTGTGATCTTGTGCATAGGCTACAGAGATTGGAAACAGCTGCACAGAAACATGTATTAAAAATGAACCTTTCTATCCATTTTCATTTTTTCTGCCATTTTCATAAAACTTAGTCCGTTGAACTTGTGCCACGAAAATGGATTCATAAACCTTGAGTCTCAGCTAACATTTTTAAACATTTATTTTTCTATATTTGTGTAAGTGTATAACTGACAAGGTTGAAGAACTGAACTGAAACTCTCCTTTGAATTCTTAATGACAGAAGTGAAGAGCTAGTGATTCCAGGTTGATTTTTCCTATAGCTCCAAATCAAATGTAACCAGCACAAAAGTCAAGAAGGCCACAAGAGCTACATATCCTCAGCTTTCTTTCCTCCACAGTTTTAGAGAGTACCTTATGTTTTGTTATATTGCTCATAATTTGTGGTTTCAATCAAAGAAAAAAAAAAAAGAAAGAAAGAATTAGCACTATTTCTAGTTTGTTGACAAGCACAGTAGAGTCTGGTCTAGAAATTACATTTTATTTCCAACTTAAATTCCAGATTAGTTCAAATTGAAATGTTGAAAGGTATTTTGATAGGTGATTCTGAGGTCCAAATAAAAATTTTGACATTGGTGCCACATATTGTAAGAATCTTAGGGGCACTTTGCTCCAGACATAGGAAAAAAAAATGGATGGAGTACAAGAATGGAAATTTCTAGGAAATTACATAAATTGCAATAGGGTTATAAAGAAAGGATAAGAGATAAATATAAAGCTGATGAAATGAGAAATTTTTAAACATGATATGTAATTAACCTGTGGAACTTGCTGCCCCAGGATATAATTGAGGTTAAGAGCTTAAATTGAACTAAAAAGAATTATACATTTACACGAATAATGAGAACTGAGAACATGATAAAAATTTACAAGTATATAAACCTTCGTACTTAAGGGCAGAAGCTAACTGCTAACAGGTAACAGCCTGAATGTCTCTAGCAAGGTTCTATGACAAGTAAATATATTCTGATTAAAACCTAGTTTTCTATCTTACTCATTCTACTAGAAAACTACAATCGTTTTCTTTTGTATTAGGCTGCACTTTTGTTCTGCAACGTGCATTGTTTATTTCCAGGGAGTGGTAAATGCTTAGTTGTCCTAGTTTCTCCTAATTTCCCCCTTGGTATGGAGAGAAAGAGAGCTCATTTTAATATGTTCTTCCAAATCTAATTTGCAGCACTTTTAAAGTCCCGGTTGTATCATTATACTGATATCTAAACCTAATGCACACTTGAGAAGGAAGTTGTCAGGAGCTGGTAACAGCAGTGTGCAAGAAGGAGAAGTAATGTGGCCAGAGGGAGAAGACAGAAAAGCTGGGAAGTGACAAAGATGACACGGAAATGCAGTATCAACAGGACAAGGGAAGCTGAGAGAGAAGAAAAAACTAACAGATCCTGGGGGAAAAAAAAAAAAAAAAAAAAAATTTAAGTAAAGCTCTTGGGGTCATGGGTATCTCAAAGACTGCTTTATGCTGAGTGATAGAAGATGGGAATAAGTGCAGACAAAAATCTGAATGGAGGCTATGAAAAATTAGAAAGTTCTCTAGAAAGTTGCTCTCTCTCAAACACCCAGAAGCACATACAAAATATTTTTATGAGTGTTAGTACAGATGTAGAGAATAGGTACTCCTCTTGTTTTGTGAAGAGAAATAGCTTGCAAGGTACATTCTGTAGAAGGATTTTGTTGTTTTCTTTCTTTCTTTCTTTCTTTTTTTTTTTTTGCTAAAACAAAGTTGCAAATAAGTGTATTTAAATACATTTGTTCGTCTTTAAAAGAATTCAGAACTCCCTGGATATGCAAATAAGAGGTGCTTCATCAGATCAGGTCAGACTTTGATGGATCTGGACATGCAGAAGATATTCTCTCTTTGTCCAAATCCCAGAACACATCTGTGCTCAGAAACAGAATTGTAAGTCATGAGTCATGTAGCAATGGTCTTTGCAGATGAAGGATGAAATCACTGCAGAAGAAATTTAAGTTCAGCCTTCCCTGGGTACATGGCAAATATTAGGCACTACACAGTTAAAGTTCACATCACTAGCATGATGAATACATGCGGTCTTCTAGTAGTCTTATGTACTTTGCAAAAAAATCATTTTCAGTGCATTTGCAACTACTGGAACTTTTTATTATAAGTTGTTATCATTCTGCGTTACAACAAAAACATATTTTGAGTAAGCTAAAACCTTACCAATTCCTGAAAGCACAAGAAGACTTTTGACAATGGTCACAGTTAGCTTGCAACATCCACTTTTCATTTATTTTTTCCCTAAATTCCTAATTCCTCGACTAGGGTAAATACATATGCTGTGTTTTCAGCTGTGTCCCTTATGTTTTACAAGAACTAGGAAAAAAAAAGGTCCAGCTGCCCTATACAGTGCTCAAAACCTAGAAGACTAAATAACAAATACAAATCCATACTTTTCTATGTAAATCAGATTTTAAGCTAGTTTAATAAGAGGAGGATGATCTCATTCTTGAGGTCTGCATGAATATAAAGCAATGGAGCTGGGATGGAAGGAGATACAGGGACTGCAGACTAGATGAATGCAACACAACTCAGTCATGCATGCTTAGAAGGGGCATTTTGGAACAGGCTGTCCCCCTGAGCTGCAAGATGAGCCGGCGGGGAAGGAGACCGGCATGGATGAACAGGGAGCTTTTCCTGAGGCTCCAGGAGAAAAAGAGAATCTACCTCCTGTGGAAG